>NC_080021.1:212704154-212816654 GCF_030020395.1 Manis pentadactyla
GTTTCTTGTCGATCTAGAAGAAATAGCAAGTGCATGTTTGTCTATCTTTAATTATCAGAAGTGTGCTGATACTCATTTTTTCTATTTAAGAGAATTACCTAACTTTTTGGCTCCCTAAATGAATTTATTATCATAATATATTATAGTTTTCAAACCTTATTTGTTTACCTCTAAACAGGCAACAGATAAAATTTTAAATTATCATGAATTAGTTTTATTACCCAGTTGAAATTATTCTGAAGCATATTTTTAAATGAAAACGGCAGCTTTAAAGTGTTTTGAGGGAGGAAATTAAAGTTGTACATAAAGACGACCAAGACTCTGTCATGCTGTGGGTGTAATTCAGGGCATCTAGGAATGAAATCCGTTCTTAAAAGAATTGATGGTGTTTTAGGTTAGCATATAAAACCGCAGAGCTGGTGCTCAGTTGAGAAATTGGCAGCTTATAGATGTTACTGTCATGTAAGTACACTAGACGCAGAGTGTGCACCACTGTGGATAAACAACAACAGGCCTAGGCAAAAGGCAGAATCCAAATGTAGACACTCAAGATGCCAACTTCCCCCCTTCCCAAGATGCCTTGTAACTAGTGTGGGGAACCTGCTTTTAAGCAGACTTACAGAGGTTAATTGGGCTGGGATATTTTAGAGTATGTTACACATTAATGAAAATGCTGATTTTGAGCTGTCATGACTCCACTGCATTTTATACCATGATAATTATTTTTAAACTTTGTCTTCTGTGTTGTTGAAAACATCTTGGCAGAAAGCCTGTGTGACCTGATTAAACCTATGAATTGTCAACTGTGATCTATAGTACTCAGATGAGGTTGCTGACTGGGCATCACTTAGGAAGTTCTTGATTTAAAAGCAAAATTAGGTTGAGACTACTGTGCCCAGCACCATATTGCTATTTTGATGGTACATTTTAAATACTGTATTTAGTGTACTCGTTTTATAGTTTGCTGGCAAAACTGCTTAGCAAATTCATTCAATAATATACATTTTTAAAGTATAGCTAATTACCTCATAATGTATGTATTTCTCTTCTCCCCTGAAATTACATGATGGAAAAGCCCATCTAATCCTGCTTATTTTCTAGTTTTTGGATATAGCTTGTGAATTAATTATTTGTTAGGATTTTAAATTATCTTCTTCTAACAGGGTAGAGAAACAGAATAACCACCTTTTGATGGGTTTGTTTTATATCTTTGGGATTTTTTTTTCCCTTTCATCCCAGATTTTTTTATCCTCTTCCCATTTTATGCTCAAATCATATAATTCTGGGAAGAGTGGAGTTTTAGAATATTCTGAGAAGCCAAGGTTACCTTTTCCCAAGGTTCTAATCTGGGATAAATTGAGAGGGGGTGATACTAGAAATTCTAGGATACATGTAATATTATCTTGAAAAGAATAAACTTAGGTATAAAGTTAACATTTATTAATAACATGTGAACAATGAAATTCTCAGTATGAATTTTAGTAACATTGATGTTGTTTGATCATTTTCCCAAATAAACAAAATACTCACACTGTTTGTCCTGTTTCTTGCTTCTTCTCTCTCTGTCTCTCTTTCTCTTTCCTTGAAGGTCTCAGCATCAGAGGAGCCCAGGAGGAGGACCCTCCCGATCCCCAGCTAATGAGACTGGACAATATGCTTTTGGCAGAAGGGGTTTCAGGTCCTGAGAAAGGTGGGGGATCGGCGGCAGCAGCTGCAGCCGCGGCAGCCTCTGGAGGTTCTTCAGATAACTCTATTGAACACTCAGATTACAGAGCCAAATTGACCCAGATCAGACAAATCTATCACACAGAACTGGAGAAATATGAACAGGTCAGCAGCCGCCACTCTCCTAGTCCTGCACAAACCCTCTATTGCTCTTCTATTAGATCGTGCTAACCAATTCTGAGGGCTGTGAGGGGTAGGTGTTAACACAAAGAGCAAAATAAATAAGGTCAATGCAAAAATCCAAGTGAATTGTTGGATTCATGAAATGAAGTCCCTTTGAGATTTCGGAGATGAAGCTAAACCTATTTTATCCCATCTACTTGTTGTAGTTTTATTCATTCCTCATATTCATGTGCCCTTAGTACCACACCTGCAGCCATCTTTCCCCTCTGACCTTACTGCTTGGTACTCTTCAAAGCTCTGTATAATTAACATTATTGCACTGACCTTGTTCACAAGCTTTAACAACTTTTATAGGGAAGCATTGCACAGTGAGCTTGTCCTTCGTGAGCTCCAGAATCCTCCTAGGAATTAATTCTTATGGATTGTGTCAGACTATAGAGGAAGGAGCTAACTTCACAAAGTAAGCAAGGTCTGCCTCTTCTTAGAGGAGACGTCCCAGGACAAGGTACTCCGGAGCAGGGAATGCTGGGCATTGGTTGCTAAATTCATGAGTAGAAAGAGCATATGGATTAAAGACACTACTTTCAGCAATTAATATTAGCCATACTTCATTGAATCTAAGATACCTTTGATTTTAAGTTCTATCATTATTTTATATATACAAGAAAAAATTAACACTGCCCAATGTAACTATGACATGCCACTGATTGTAAAATGCTTCCAAACTTCAGAGACATTAAAATTTGGGAAAGAACAGGTAAGTCTTTGATTCAATGAAATAAGGTAAAATGTTGGTGGCTCATTTCAAATATATTGTAGTTTTTGGTTTAAGCTTAAAAACCTTAGTTTGCAGAATTCTGACTGGAAAGTAATTTTTAAAAAGCATTATTATGGAAACATACAGGTGTACTCAAAGAGAAATTTAATCCTGTGAAATTGCCAGATTTTTAGGTAAAGAAAAGTTGTGTATTGGCAGTTTTATAGAGTTCAACCTAAAAGAAGGAACTGTTTAGGAACCCATCATCCACATAAATAATTATCAACATTTTGTCAATCTTAACTTTGTTTATCTTCCCCTCCCACTCCTTTTTTTTGGTGGAGTATTTTAAAGCAGGTCTTGAGTGTCATACCATTTCATCCATAATTACTTTACTATGTAGCCAGGTACTTACAGTCCAAACACATTAGTGTGATGTGGGAGCCCTGGTCATTTTTAATACTGATTTTTCTTCAAAGTTCCCTGTATAGTTTCAGTTGTATATGTTATTTTTTTCATTGCCTTCTCTAATAATCTGGATATGGTGGTAATAAAGCAAATGCTGGATTCTCTCCCAGAGGTGAGTGTGTGTTTTTGAGGGAGGGTAAAAAGATTTATGTAGCTTTATGTTAAAATACAATATAAATTAATATTTCAAGATGATGTGTTTTTCTGAATAGCACTTTCTGGGGTTTCAAACTGTATCTCTAATAGCCTCATTTGTAGGAAGATGTGCAAATGAGGATTTTGGAAAAATTATCCTGTGTATGTACATGAAAAAAATGGAGCTTTCTGATTTGACATATGAATAATTGAGAGTAAACATAGTAAGTCATGCTGGAAAAGGTTGCCCTGAGCATAAACAGTAGAAAATGGTCCTACTTTGTAGTATAATTCTAATTGCTTAACTTTATGGTAAGCACATCTGTACATATTTACTAAGTAAATACCACCAGTCACTTTGCATGGAAAAGTCTATAGTATTAGGGGCCAAGGGGCCTAACTTTTTTGGCTGAGGAATTAAGGTGGTTCCTTCCTGCCTCCTGCCATGTTTCTTTGCACTGGCATCCTTATTTTCTCCCTTAACAGCCCTGTTGGAAGTTGGGTGAAGCTGGCATTAGTTAATGTCACCAGGAGTTTTTTGTTTTTGCTTTAAGAATACATACATACACACAAATTCTTCATGAGTTTATAGCATGTATTTATGTTTTAAATATTAATTGGGAAATACTGAGTTTTAAAGTGTAATCTTGAATCTTATTTCTAGTTATATTCAGTGGCCTAATAAAAACCATTTAAATATATATTTCCTTATTTTTAACTTGCAGAAGGAAAATACAGATGTATGAATATGATATCGATGCAGTATTATGGACAAATAATATTGGCTGATTCAAGAGACTTTTAGTTTACAGATTTCTTCTATAGATTCTGATTAGTTTTAGAAATAATGTAGCAGTATTTAATTCTTTTGAGCTGTCTTTGGTGTTGGCCTCTAGAGGTCTTCTGTTATTAGATCCTAAGTTATTAAGATCAGTGAGTTTTGACATAAGATAGTCAATTTTTCTCTTCAAATCTTTGGGATACAGGGCTTTATCTGGCCTATACCTTCCAGGAATATGTTTTGGAGTTACTGAAAGGACTAAGCAGAACTAGGTGAGGTGAAGGGGTGGCATTGCTAAAATAGATGGCAGTATAATTTCCATTTTATAGATGAGAAAATGAGACTCAGGTTAAGTGATTTGTCCAATGTCACACATCTAGTGAGTGTCAGAATCAGACATTGAAATCAGTTTCTGACAAAATGCCTTCCTTTTCCATTGAATTATGCTGCTACTTATGTAGAATTGGAAAATAATTCAGGTACATTTTGGTTTTCTCTGATTTACCAATATTTACATGCATTTAAAATGGGGTAAGAGTACAGTTGGAAAAAAGCAACTATTTTAATCACTTTCCAAAAAGTATGTTTTTTCTCTGAAAAGCGAACATAGGTAGTCTTGAGTGACGGAAAACTTATTAGTAAGTAGGAAGAACATATATGTTAAGGCAGAAGCTTCATCAGGAAATTGTGTTGAGTTGTTTACTAAAAGAAATAAACTACATTGGAATCTTAGATATTCAGTCTACTGTGTTTTGCAGTGCAGCTATAATGAAAATGTATCTGAAGCCTGTTTAGATTTAGATTGCCATAAAATTAACAAACACCACCACTGCAGTAAATTAAAGTACCTTATAAACACAGCCACATTTACAAAGCTAAGCAGACAAGAGCTACGGTTTGAGCAAAATTAAATCCAAACTGCAAGGCTCAGTATTATGAGTCTGTTTTAAGAATGGTACTGTCTTTAAAATCTTGTCCTTTTTTTCTCTCCAGAAAATATCCTTTGATCATGCCTCCACTACACAGGCTCAGGTGTAATGATGTTTTACAATAACCATCTAAATTTACTTATAAATACTTTGAAATATTAGGCATATATATATATATATATATATATATATTAGAGTAAGGTTCTTGAATATTACTACCCCCCAAAAGGAAGCAAAACTATTTTACTTCTCCCTTGTTGATCCTGACACCCATTAGAATATGATAATTTCCCAAAACTTAAGGCAGCTGTCTTAGAATACTCTGTCTTTGGTGCATTGCCTCCCTCTTTAGCTGGGAGAAAAATCTGGTTGCTTCTTTGTCTCCTAGTTGATTAGCTACAAGTCTTGAAAAATGCTTTTACTGTGCCTTTCAAATATGTTCTTATGATTAAAGGCCAACTGTAGGGCTATGTAATTCTTAATAAACTTGAGCCAAGGGTCTGGGAAGCCTGTTTTTAAGAATTGAAGGACTTCTTGGTTTTTCCACCTATTTGCCAAAGGGAAATGGACACATTGGTTTTTGCAAATGAAATTTGTCTTAGACATTTATTTGTTCTCAATTAAAAAGGATAAGATATATCATGCCCTATGCAGCTCTCCCAGTTGTATCAGAAGAAGTGCTTGTACACAGGCAATTCACTCCATAATTTATAGCTGCTATAACAGAGAAGACATATTGAAAGCTATCTACTATAATTACATTGAAATACATTTTTGCTGAAGGCAAAGGTGTTGTAAGGGTCCCAACCTTCCCCAACCATTTGAGAACCTGCTTCCTGAGTTCCCAGATGACTTTTGACTTCACCTCAAATCAGGTAAAGCATTGGAGCCAAGCATGTCCACTGAATGTGCTCAGGACTCATCAGGTCCCTTTTAACAACTAGAAGAGAACTGAGATTGCAGGGAATGCTGAAGAATGGAGAATGAGTGGAACCTAAACCACTGTAAAAGCATGGCCTCATCCTTTTTGAGGGCCTCAACATTAGGTGCTTATACTTGCTGGCAAATCTCCTTACTTACAAAGGAATTTTATTTTTATCAGGTCAAAAAAATGCTGATGTTACTACTTTACAGATTGTGTTTTCCCCAAACTCCTAATACCATTTTGTTTATTTCTTTTTAATAGCTTAACAGGAAAGACAAAAGGGTACTTACCTGTTGTAAACTTTTCTGTTTCATCTTCCCAAGCAAGGCTTTGTCATTCATGCTCCAAGGGAAGGTTTTTACTTCTAGTCAGCTTTCATGCCAGGTCCTTTCCTTGGCTGGGAAGAGTGTTTGTTCCCTTTTTTTTCCTCCAAGTTTTTTGTTTATTGGCTCTATGTACCAAATATATCTTTGACCACAAACTCAATTAATAGAATACTACTACTACTACTACTAATATATTAATAATATTTGAATACTCTTTTTTTCAACTTCTTTGGAAGCAGTGTTTTGTGTTACTCAAGGCAATGGGAAGGCAGAACTATATTAGGTAATCAGAGTAGGGGCTTGCAGAATAACACATGAAAAATAAGAATTTCATAAACTTGGGCCATCTGCATTGTCAGTATAACTACCATTTATTAAGTTTTAATTGTGTCCCAGATTCTATGCAACTCAAATATGTAATATAATCCTTACAAAATGAAATAGGTCCCTAAAATATAATTAGGTAAAAAGTGGTAAGGTAGATATTTCATCTTTGCAGTATATTCGTCTCATTCTAGTTGGCTTAGAAAGAATCTTTAAATGTTGATTTTTATCCTAAAACAAGAATTTGTTGAGTTAATAAACATTCCATAAATACAAAATCTATAGTATTGGACTAGAGTCACTTGGAAGGTTATAAAAGTCTAGAAAATGGATGTATGCAAATTTGAGAGGCATCAACTTTTAATATTTATTCTTTCTTTCAAAAGTGGATTTTAAGAAGTACGGGGGTATAATGATGTGTTGTCTGCTATCCGCTTCTCTAGACGGTTACGGAAGATCAAATTTAGTCTTTAGATCTGATTACTGAGCCATGTTAAAGCTTCCTCTACAATCAGTGCTTGCTCACTGTCTGATTTTACGTTTTTACATTCAATGATGTGACCTCACAGGCAAGAAGGAGGTTGAGTCTTGGATTCACAACTGAAAAATAATCCTTACCACAGAACAAACAAAACCCTGGAAACTTTTGAGGGTAAACCAAGTTTGTATGGATGTTGAAGAGATAGTTTTACTGGCCAAAAAATGTCATTAAAAACATCAAAAATCCAAATATTTTAAATCCTCAATTATTACTTGGTTTGGATTTTTAAGGAGAAAGGAGGAACAAATGACAAGGAGAAAGACTCATAATTAGACTTGATTGAAAGTATTTTTATCAGATGAAGGCTTTCATGCTTTATGTTCACTTAACTTTATTATTGCTATGTATATGTTAAAACGCAAACCATTTACCACAGTTGAATTAAAAGTAAAGGCAGTTTAATGGTGTATGGGGGGGACTCAATATGGGTGAATGTAGTAACCACATTGTTTTTTCATGTGAAACCTTTATAACAGTGTATATTAATAATACCTTAATAAAAAAAAATAAGTAAAACTCGAGACAGAAGGAAAAAAAAAAAGTAAAGGCAGTTTCATTGCTGTAAATCAGAAAATTCAGGAAATCACAGGTCTCCTTTCCTAAATATTCCAGTTAACCCAGGTATTTCTACATTTGTATTGTGGATGTTGAACAGAAATCTCTTAACTGACAATTTCACTTGGAAAAATAATAAGGCAATGCAGATTTTCTCCAGTGTCTATTTTAATAGTGTAATCTTGTAGGTATGATAGAAGATAAGTATTTGAAGTGAACATCCCATGTTGTAAATGGCATCAATGCTTGTATATTGTTGGGCGGCCCTTCAAAAGAACTTGGCAATCATTTGATGATTCTTACTGCATTTATATGTTTAAAAAATGTATACCTTTTAAGGAACAGGATATGAGGCAGCACTTTGCTGTACTCTGAAACTGGTACAGATGATGCTGTAAATGAGGCTGTAATTTACTTTCAGTGGTATAAAGGAAAAAAAATCACTTTGCCTAAAGTGTATGCGTCTTTCTTAAGGGTGTACCCAGATTTTAATTATCTGAATGTAAATACTCAACGAATTTTACTTAGAGTAATGAGCTAAAGTGCACACTATATAAATGAGATGTTCTAATTAATCATGTATGAACTACTGGTTTAAAGAAAAGCTATGTGAATGTTGGGCTATTGCCAAATTGCTAATCAGCATTTGCATTCATAGATGAGTTCACTTAATAAGTTGTGAGGCATTCAGCAAGTGTTTTAGGAAGTTATGAGTTTTTAGATTCAGAAACTTTTTGCTTTTAACCACCTCCCCTCCCCTACCCCCCTTCCCTGAGCCTTAGGCTGCTTTCTAGAAACCATAGCAAACATTCATTCTGGAGAGATTTAAATAAGGCCAGAGAAAAACTAAGAGTTAACATCTCATATCAGGTAACATTCACACAGGAGTTTTGAATTATTTTTCAAGACATACACCCTGTCACAGATATGTTACCATAATGTGTGAGCTAGGTTTGTAGGAATTCACAATGTTATATTTGCAAAGTAGAAATGCTTCCATATTCTAGTACATCAGTTCTCAAACTTTTTGGTCTTGAGACTTAGACTCTTGAAAATTATTGAAGAACCCCTAAGAGCTTTTGTATGATAGGTCGTATCTATCAATATTTATTATAATAGAAATTAAAAGTGAGAAAAATAAAAGTGTGTGTTAATTTTAAAATAACATAGTAAACCATTATAATGTTAACCTAAATAACATTTTTAAAAAATACGTGTATTTTCCAATAAAATTTAACAAAATGGCATGGTTTTTACATTTTTGCCCAACTCTTTAATGCTGGGCTTAATAGAAGTCACCTGGGTTTTCATATGTGCATCTGCATTCTCTTGTCATGTGGTTAAATATATGAAGAATGTCTGGCTTCTCACAAATATGTCAGTGGAAAAGGGAGGGGTATATTCATAGCCTTTTCAGATGGTTCTGGATGTTTTTCTTTGATATTACGCCAAAACTCAAAAAGTTGTAGTTTCTTAATCATTAATTACAATGTGGGTTCATAAACCATATTAATTAACTCTTTGTACTCTGTCCCATTAAAATCTATTGGTCTAGTTTACTTTTTGAATGGATCTTCTACCTATCCATGTTTTTGTAACATCATGCATTAATCATTTGGAAAATACTGGTTCACTGAGTTATGTATGTCTTCCATTTCATTATGTAATGTCAAAATCTCGTATTTATTATTAGCACCAAACTAATCAGAATGTCTACAGGGAAATGAGGAAACTCACAGTGGTGAATGGAAGTTTTCCAAAGTTCTTATTTTCACCTGCAAACTCAAATTTCATCATTGGGACAACTCCTGTCATTTTCCTAACATAATGAGCTCACTTTTGAGAAAACATTCTTGGTTCATTTTTGAGAAAACATCTGCCAAATAATCAAGTCTGAATAATCAAAATTTGCTGACTTTGCTTTCCAATAAAAGTGGCATTCCATGAAAAAGAGCAGCTTCAACTCACAAATTAAACAATCACACAAGTACTTTTTCTCAAGAGAACTATCAGTTGATATGCAATAGAAATGCTTTCTGTGTGTTTCCCATTTTGTCACACAGAATACTTAGACCATAGTCAAGGGTTGAGATGTAATAAAATGATAATTTATCTTGCTTCATCAAGGACATTCATAAGTGAAACTGTCTGTGTGGATGCATGGGGGGGGGGAGGGGGGCAAAAAAAGATACGTCAAAGATTACTTAGTATAGTTTCTCAAAGAGGTTTCTTGGTACACTGGCAGATGCTGTAGAGCTGTGCTGTCCAATATGGTTGTCACTAGCTGCATGTAGTTGTTGAGCACTTGAAATCTGACTAGTCTGAATTGAGTTGTGCTATAAATGTAAAATACTTATTTTGGACAGCACTGCTCTAGAGAAAAATACCCAAATTTATGTGGGAAATGTTGGACATACCTTTCCTCATTGAAGACTTATTATGCATATTGCCTTATTAGAAGTACTGAGTACTCTTGTAAAGAAAAAAATTTTCAAAAATTTTGGGTAATTCAGCATTTCCCAAACATATTGTATTTGTGGGCCATGTATTTAATGTTCTCTGGGACTAGCTAGGATTATAGAACTTAATGATCCCAGTTTGGGGAAACAGTTCTAATTTATTTTACTGATAAGAAAACTGAGAGCAGGACTTCGTCAAATTACATAATTTTGAAATTATATGAACATCTCTTTAGAGAAAGTGCAAGAAAGAAACATATATATTTCTTGGTAGCATGGTGACCACTCGTTTTCAATGACATAGATAGTTTAAGTTGATAATATAGTGGGGGGAAATCTTAAATTTACTTTACTTTGGTTTCCTTTAATATAGAAAGAATTTTTGGCTTTAGAGCAGCAAAGTTCCTTAACATTTTACTGTGTCATAACCTAGGATAAAAAAATTCTTAGTCTTTTTTAGTCGTAGACTGCCTACGTATCTGAAAATAAAACAAAAATTCCACCAATTGTCTCCTCAGGCAATACACATGCACCCAACTTGTATAAGCTTTCAGGGAATCATAGACATTCTAAACCTATCCATAGACTGCAGGTTAATAATATTTCACTTGTAGTTCAGGGAATAATGTATTTACAGATATAATCAACATTACTCTCAAATTTTAACACAAAACGCCAACAATCAATAGATGTTTATTGGATGCCTACTGTGTGTTATTGCACAATTCTATACTCTGTAGAATTCCATAAGTATAACATAAGTCACTACTCACAGAAATTTTAAATTTCCTAAGCCTTAAAACAAGCAAAAACCTCTACCTGGCGAGCTAAACTCATTTTACCTCACCTTAGAAATATTTATAGAAAAGCTCCATAAAAGCTTAAGAGTAACTGAAACACCCAGTGTACTTGAAAGGTTAGTTGTCTAATGAGCAGTTAGAAAAACCATCATGTGCTGTATGTGAGCAATGTTCGGGATATCTGTAGGGAGGTGGACATTATTATGGCTTCAAAATATGTCTTGCATGATCAATGATTGTTCTGCCTGCTTGCCCTATCAGGGCCATCTGTGCAGCAAAATGCAGAATCTCCCGCTTGCCTTTTTAACAAAAATTCCAGAAGACCTTTTTTATAAATTTAAGGGTATATAGGTCAATGCTTTATTTACCAAAGCAGTACTGGATTTCAGTATGGGCCCAGTACATGGTTTTACAGATCTAAGAGCATATAGGTGAACTGAAAGAGACGGGAGTTAGGTTTGTTAACTGATAAGTTTGAGACCCAAATCTGATCCTTATTTTCCTGTTACCCATCCCATGAAGCTGCCTTACCCATCTTCCAGGGATGGCTCATATTCACTAATAGGGCCCACATATCAGCTAGATTTTACTAGGACAGTGGCATGCTTGACATTCAGGGCCCTTTACATACTAATGCAAACCTGAATCCCCTCTTCTCCCTACATATTCTCTAATCTGAACTTGCTGCATACCATTATTCCCAGGTTGTTTTTTGTTTGTTTTGTGCCTGTAATTTTTCTGATTTCCATTTTTGTCCACCTTTCAAAATTCCCACCCATTCTTTAAAGCCCAAATGTTCCTTCTCTGTGAAGCCTAATGGGATCTCTGCCTCCAGATAAGTACTCCCTCCTTGGAAGCTAGGAAGCACTAATTCATATCTTCCTGTGACACTTTGCACAGACTGCCTTGTTTGAGAATTAGTTTTTTATATACTTTATTCACTCTAAGGTCCAGGTCTACATCATGCTCATTTTTGTGTCCCTTAATAGCACTTGAAAGACTTGGGTCTTAATAGTCCTTCAGTAAACATTTGTTGAATGAGTATAAAACCCCAGAGAAAATAGGAGGTGCTTAGTATTAGTATATGTTTGTACTTATTTATGCATAACATTTTTATGTATTATGTTTTACCTGTTTATATTTATACAATAACATATGTATAATTATATATATATATATATATATATATATATATACAGAAGCTGATAGAGAGCATCCTCAATGGGAAAACTTCATTTTGGAACTAGGACCAGAGTGGGTGGGGATGGCTGCTGAGTGTGATGTCTCCCTTGCATGTCTGGGCATTATAGATGCAGAATCCTTGCTGCCCCATCTAACTACCACTGCCATTTCACAAGTGTCTTAGCTTTCATTTTAGCCTATCCACTGCATAATGCCATTGGCAATTGCAAATGAAGTGGAAATTCAGATGAGTTAATGTCTGGGTATGATAATATAAAATACCAGATTGCTAAGGAGTGACTTTTTTTTTCCCCTTACAGGCATGTAATGAATTCACTACACATGTGATGAACCTTCTCCGAGAGCAGAGTAGAACACGTCCCATTTCCCCTAAAGAGATTGAAAGAATGGTGGGCATCATCCATCGAAAATTTAGTTCCATTCAGATGCAGCTCAAACAAAGTACTTGTGAAGCAGTTATGATTTTAAGATCAAGATTCCTCGATGCCAGGTATGTGAGGCCACAAATCTGTTGCATGTTTTTTTTTGTTTTTTTTTTACTTTCCCTTTTAATTTCTTAGAAATTGTTTTCTGTAAAACTGGCCAGTTGGTCTTAGACTGTTCGTTAATTTGACTATACGAGCTCTTCTCCATGATGCACAGATAATTCATCTCCTGGCTCCTGCATGGTCAAGGCTTCTTGTCTGGGAATAGTAGTGCTGTTAGCTGCCGAATAGTAGAAAAAGGTCAGTGCTGCTACTACTGATAGGAATATGTAGCTTTTTAATTCTGATGCTGAAAAGTATTTTTAAGGATACTTCAGTATTTAGCTTTTTAAACAAAGGTTTATTTTCTTGATTTACATTACTTGTGCACATTATGAGAAAATATACAGAGACACTGATACTTTTAAGAAGGAAGTGGTATTTTAGTTAATAGTTACCACAAAATCCCAAATTCTGTTTTTCCAAAACAAATAAGGATGCCTATCAGTTTCTCCTGGAAGGGTGAAAATTCCCTTTTATCTGAAGCTTTTGCCAAGTTTAACAGGAGTTAGGTAATAAGTTGTATATGGTGTGTTTGACCTACTGGGTGTCATAACAATTATTGTCAAGTTCCTACTATGTGTTGCTTCTACACAGATGTCTCTTGGGCATTGCTAAACTTTGTGGTCCATCTTCAGCTTTGGAATGAATTTCTTATTTTGTTTTGCCTTCTCTCCCTTGGAATCTGACAGAGGTGATAATTATTGTCCAAATTTTATAATATTAAAGAAAATAACTAAGCTCCTCAGGTGGAAAACAAGGTGTGTGGAACAGTCTTCATGCCAGAGCTCTTTCCTTAGAGCCAAATAAGGAAACATATGCCATCTAATTATACTACTGTTCTCCTAGTTTAAGCAAAACCCTTTATCACATTTGGTTCCGTCTACTTTCATAATGAATTAGTCACAAGAATTCACCAGTGCTTCATTTTCCACACATCTCATAATAGTTCTTTCTTTCCATCCTTACTAGCAACTGCACATTTCATATTCAAACTTTTGTACCTGGATTAGCACAGTACCCTCCTACTAGTCTCCCTTAGTCTTACTTCCCTCCTTCATACCCCTTTTGTGTTTCTAATGCCTATGATGCCCTAATTGCTTTGCTTAAAAACCACAGCAGCTTTGCAACGCTGGATAACTCACATACACAATACTATCCTGGCATTTAAGGCCTTATATAAGTTGTCCCTGCCTGAAATAGTTTTGTTGTGAAGATTTTTTAAAAGTTTTATTTATTTATTTGTATTTGTATTTAAAAGATGCCAAACTCACTATGGAAAATTTGGAAAATATATAGAATAGAAAGATGAGGGATGAAAGACATCAATCACATTTTTACTATCTAAAGAAACAAAAAATCACTGTAAATGTTTTAGTAGATTTCCTTCTGGTTTGGGAGCTTTTTTTATTAATGTTCTTGTGATGGCACATCTGCATAATTTGGTTTGCTTTTTAAAAAATTTTACCCTGAATAAGTAAGCGTTTTTCATATCATATAAGCTCTAATTTTAAGTAATATTTAATGATTGGAATCTACCAAATGGATATATGATAATTTACTTAGCCTTCTTTCATTTTTGAGCATTTAAGTTGTCCCTACTAAGTTCCATCATAACTTCTTCCTTCCTTCCTTTCTTTCTTCCTTCTATAAATATTTACTTATGCTGAGGATATAAAGGTAAACAAGATAGGTTAACATTCTTGCCCCAGTTGAGCTTTACATTTTTCTTGGCGAAACAGATCATAAACAAGTAAGTAAATATATTATAGTGTTCTATTCCGTTATGTAATGAAAAGTAATAGGATTATATGTGCTTTGAAGAAAAATAAAGTAAGGTAAGGGGTAAGACAATGATGGCGAGAGGGTAATATTTTAGACAGATTTTATTGAAACTAGTATTTCAATTATAATCTTCATGCATTAAACTTTTTTATGTTTAGGATTATTTCCTAAGGGTTAATTCTCAGAAATGGAATTATACATCAAAGTTTGAACATTTTAATGCTCTTATTTATCACTAAATTGTTCTTTCCTGTGTTTAATCCAAAGTGGAATACCTCTTGGTCTTCACTATTTCCTCTGACTAGAATGACTTCTTTTCTTCTGCCTGACCACCTCTTCTACCACCTCCATACCTAATACACCCCTTCCACAGCAAGCCCTGTTCTCCCAGCTCTTCCCCCACTTGGTCATTAGTAGTGAGTGTCTAGCTGAGGGCCTGGAACAGAGCACCATGTTTGTTGATTTAGTGAGATCTTGTTCATCCTTCAAGGCCCAGCCTAAATGTTCCCTTTTCAAGAAGCTCACTTTAATCACTCAGTTAGACTGGTCCTTGCCTTCTCTTTAACACTGATTCTGCACTTACACGATTTTCCAGACAAACTTCATTCAGACTGCCTTTATTGTAGCTTTTCAGAAACATTTCTTCTCTTCCCTAGTTAAATCACAGTGTCACTGAAAGCAATAGCTAAGTTTTACACATTTATATTCCCCATGATTCCAGCAAATGTCTTACATGTATAGGCTGCAAAAAGTAATTTATTGACTAAGCAGATGAATGAATATTTCCATCTAATACTTTTAGTAGCTCAAATCACAGAGTTACAGAGGTAGTGTCAGAAAACAAAAAGCATTTTTAAGTTGTCAACTTTGAGCATGTTAATAAAATATTATTATACAAAGATACTTAAAAGTATTTCCTTCAGGAAGGAATCCTTCCTACCACAGTTGCTCTCCTTATTCCTGCTATTTTCCCACTGTTGTCAACTTGCATGTTCTTTGTTTTTTTTTTTTTTTACATAACTGCATTCATAATATATATACCTAAATGATTTATTTTTTCTTCCAAGAAGAAAAAGTATGTTAACAAGTCAGAGTGAGCAGAGCCAGAATGAGAAGGTGGCAGAGCTTGGAGCAGGGTCCCTTCTCTAGCAGAAATTTCTGTTACAATGTTGTGATGCTGATGGAACCTGCCCTGGGACCCGTGTGCTACTGCATTCTGGCCTGAGGCATATAGCCATTTAGAGTGTGGTGAACCCTGGGGGAATGAAATTTAGGGGAAATGCTTCATGGGCATTTTCTATAGAATGTTGTTGTTTTTTTTTTTTTTTTTCAGTAAATAAGTATAACACTGAGTTCTCTCTTATATCTTGAAGTGCATGCAAATACTGAGCTTTGGTTCCATCTATTCTTGTAGAGCCTCTTAGCAAGCCCTCTACATTGAGAAGACAAGGTTTTCTGCTCTAGGCAAGCCTGCTCATTCAGATATATGATTCCCTTGCTCACTCTGGCTTTTTGTAAGGCCATGCTCACATTTTCTGGGTAATTGGATAAGCCAAAGCATGCACCAGTGCAAAACATTTAAGAATAAATTTGTGTAGTTCCCCCGGCGCTTCCAGTAGAAGTACTATAGTTTGGACACAGCCGGAATGTCTGGGGTGAGGTGTTCTGTTCTGCCCATAAATCCTGCTGAGATTTTTCAATATTTGCTAAAACCACTCCTAGGCAAAGTGAATAAATGAGCCAAACTTATCTTTGTAACCAGGTATGTTTCTGCCCATTCCTCCTTTCATAAGTCCTCATTTCCCAAAGAATGTCCTTGTGTCATCTACTCCAGACCCTGTATCCTGTGTCTTGCTGCTGGACTCCATATTTCAGACTGAGAGTTACTAACTCACATGTTTACATATAATGGAATTGAGTGGACTGGCTGGATGAGGGGCAGTGAGGATTAGAACAGATTTGTACATATCTGAGGGGACAGCAATCACTCAGCGTTAGCCTGTGCTTTATTCAGAGAATGTGGGCCTGGTGTGGCTTATCTTTCCATTTTTCATAAGAAGCCAGAAACCTAGATTTTTATGAGCAGGTCATTATTGTTTGGTCTCAACAAACATCTGGGCCAGGTAATCACCTGTATGTGTGACAATTTCAGTATCTGTTCCTGACCTTTTCTGCCTTACTCACCCACCCACTTACTCATCAGACTGTGCCTCTTCAAATACCCTTAGGTCAACACTTTTTTCTCTTTTCAAGCAATGCCTGACTCCTACCAAAAGAATACTAATTGCTCTTCTCAGGTATTTTTTTTACTTCCCTTCCTTTCCTTTCTTACTACCTCCCTCATCCAGTTCATTGTCAAATCCTTTAATTTTAATCCCCAAATAGATCTTGAGTCTCTTGTGCATCCCTTAGGAAACAATGGTTTAACCTCCCCAAAATTATTGAAATTATGAAATTTCAAGACTTATAATCTGAGATGTTTTGATTAGACCTAGATTTCTTGCTTCCTTGACTCTCAGTCAATGTTGAGACCATAGATCACATACTTAACCTGCCATGTTAGTGACATACTTTTTTTTATCTTTTTTTTTTTTTTTTTGTTAGTGACATATTTTAACTAGAGGAATCTCATAGGGTATATACACATTTAAAACTGCCTATTGACTCTGTTTTTCCTGAATATAGGATATCACAATTGAGAAGATCATTAAGATTATTTGGAAAGCAATATTAAGAAAATTACATGGGGAAAATATTTTCCAGAATCTGGAAAATATAATTTAAGGTGAAGTTGGACAAATACTAATTTTTAGACTGGAATTCTTTTAAAATCTTAATAATAAGACCAAAATATAAATAACAGTTTTGCTCTTTGAAATAAATGGGTAATAAATACTTTATCTTCTGACACTGCCTTCCCGTAAAAACAAAAAAACTTTACCCCCTTTTTCCTTGTGAGCAAATCATACCTTAGTCCAGTCAGTCACTTAAACAGAAAAATCCAGAAATCCTTGATAAATTGTTTTTCTTACGTTTCTTCTCTGTCCTTCCCACTCACTCCCATCTAATCCATCAAGTCTTACTGCTTTTACCTTTCAAATAGATCTTGAATCTTTTTATTTCCGTTATGTTCACCTATGCTAAGTTACCATCATCTCTAAATTTAACTATTGCCATTGTCTCCTTAAATATCTCTACATTTCTTTTCATGCCTTCCTCCAACTATTCTAAGGAGTCAGAATCATCTTTTTAAAACATAAAACTTAAAAGCTTTAATAGCTTCCTATTGTACCTTAAAAAATCAAAAAACAAAAATTCTTATGAGGCCCACTAAACCTGGATGATCTGGCCCTTGCCCATCCTTCCAGAGTCAACTCATACATTTCCTGATATTTATTGTGTTCCAGCCTCCTCTGCCCCTTTGGACTTACCAAGCTCTTCTGTTTCAGGACCATTTCCTTTGTTCATTCCTCTTCCCCTTTAACCTTTGTCTAACTAACTCCTGCAACATTCTCCAGGTTTCAGATAAAACGTTATTCCTTCAAGGAGACCTTTCCTGACTCCATTAATGGATGTTATGTTTCCTTCTTATACACTTTCATTGTACCTTGTACTTTTCTTCCATGATACTTGATAAGGTCACCATAATTTATAATCATTTATTTCCTTGATACTTATCTAATGTCTTTCTTTCCCCTAACTTTCTACTTTCTCCCTTAACCCTTCAATCCCCCATACCCTTTGTGGTAGACCATACCTGTTTTGTTCCAGTTGGATCTTCATTGAGTGCCTAGAACACATTAGATCTCAATAGGTATTTGTCAAATAAATTAAGTAATGAAGTAAGTTGTGTTTTAAATGTTAGTGTTTCTTAGTCATCCAACATCTTAAAATGGGTTGAATAGCCTTTGGGGGATGCTAAGAGCAGAATTTACAATATAGTAGTGATACAGTAGATTCTATACATGTTGAAAAATAGAACCTAATTTTTTTGTATGATCTCAATGTTTCCCTTGGTTAATACTGATTATAAATACCATTCTTTTTTTGGTTCTTGTCATAGACGAAAAAGGCGTAACTTCAGTAAACAGGCCACAGAAATCTTGAATGAATATTTTTACTCACACCTCAGCAACCCCTACCCCAGTGAAGAAGCCAAAGAGGAGCTGGCCAAGAAATGCAGCATCACAGTGTCACAGGTGAGAGCGGACGCCGTGGGTCTCATTCTCTGTCTCATTGTCTCCACATCGATGGAGGAACTGTATTCCTTCCTCAGGCTGTTCCTATCAAATTTCATATCCAAGTGTTCTATCATCAAAGACAATATAAAGGAAATGTACATTTTTATGCAAGCTTTTAAAGCTTAGGTAATTTTTTAAATCCTAAGTGGCAAGGAATCAAGATAATCACATCCCACCCTAGTGTAAATCTGTGGAGTGGACATAAATACGCAATGGGGAGAGCCACAGTTGACACTCAGGTAACTCGTCGGTAAACGGCAGGCAGTCCTGCTTTCTCCGGTTTAGATGACTGACCTAATCTACCAGTGAGAAACTAATTTATTTGTTGCCAAAAGGAAATTTAATACAACTCTTTGGTGAAAAGTTTTAAGGAATTCACCAAGTCCTTTCTTGGAAATCATGATACAACATTTGGGTCCCAAGGACTTCTTTACTTCCTTGTTATCCATTAAACAGAAGAATTGACTTCATGTCTGTCACTGTTTTTGTTTCAAACAGATGTTATGAATTGTGGCCCTGCAGTTAATTTTCATTTTCTAACAAAAATATATTTAGGTTTAGGCAGATAGACTGGCATTTATATTGAGGATTGGAGATAAATAAATAAACAAACAACTGTACCTCCTTAAAACTAAGTATATCCTATTGACATTAGCTGTAAAATACAATTTTATTTAAATAGTCATATTTTGGTTTATAGATTATCATTAGGATAGCATTTCTTTATAGCATGCAGATATGATAGTTACCAACCAGTTCTTGCAGTGGAACTTAAGCAAGAGCGGAACCTTGGCAGGAACTTCTGTGTCCCACATGGGTCACATGACACCAGAATTTAAAGTAATTTCTAAATAAATACTTCTTCCGTACAGCTGAAGTCCAAGATGCCAAAGATCCCCTTCAGATTCCAATGAAAGTTTCATATAAGTATTTTAAGTCTTGTTATTTAAGGGAATAAGGTCTGGGTTTAAGATGATTTCCAGCTCCCGTTTTGGCATTATTTTTCATGAACCTCTAGAGCAAACTTAGATTTATAATTAAGATTTCATTTAAAAGTTATTGTCATTCTCTTATGAATTAGTGGTGCATCTTGATTTCTTAAGCTCAGTTTGAAATGAAATACAATTTATTTTCGTTACCAGCTTATGAAGACATACATAAAACATAACTATCTGGATTAGTTAGTACTCACTGCCACCTGAAATGCTAAAGAACAGTAGGATGTGCTGGGTCAGATGGGGAGGATGAAATTAAAAGCATACTCACTTCAAGTAGGTGTTTCTGGTATCTGCAGTTCCCCTGAACATCGGTAAAAAGGCTGGGCTTCTGCTAACGACCAGCTGATGATGCCATGTCTGGTTTTCCCGCTCTCACAGTAGTTCAAATGTTTGCAGGTCCAGTTTAAAATAAGGTGTTTTCATGCTAATGCTTCTTTTCTTTTTCACTTATGTAATATATTCAGCATTGAAAAACAACACAGATTACATATATTTTTCAAAAACCTTAATGATACATGATTCTTAATGAAAAAAATGGGATCATATTAGTTGTTGTACTAGCAATTTGTGTGTAATGTAGGACTTGCTGAACACATGATTGTGTAACAAGGGAGAGAATAGTTTCCTTCTGGCTGTTCAAAACCAGGGAGGTTTTCCTCTTCTAAAGCAGGCTAGGAACGCATTTACCAATGTGCTTTTTTAAAAAAATACTTAATTACTGTATTCTTCTCATTTTTGTTTTCAATAAAATAGCTTTGTTGGGTTTTGAAAATATCTTAGTAATTGCCTGAGAGGTAGAAATAATACAGAATAGATATATATTAATCTCTAAAATGTAGACTTTATGACCTGTTTCTCTTAGGTCAGCCCTTCAGATGCAGACTTCAGTGATCAGTTTAAGCATCAGCTTAAATTGTGACAAGTTCCTTACCTTTTTACCTTGCCAAAAAAAGTTATCTTGCCAGAAAAAATTAATTTTCCCTCTAACAGCTCCCTTCCCTCACATCTTGGAAGTGAAAACAATGATATTATCATTTTAACTGTTAAAGACATCAGTTGCTAGCCTTATAAATTAGTGCCCTTTTATTTAAGTTATTTGAAGTGAAAGCAGAGAATGTTCCAGATCTGACAGGTTAACTACTTTCTAAAGAAAAAAAGAAGCCAGTGTTTAAAATATACACCATACTAAAGTACTAAATTGAGAATCCAGAAATTGTTTATATACAAAACTAACTTAAAAAAAACTGAAATCCACTGAAAGCAGATAACCATAGCAACACTATTTTTGTTAGATTTAGAGTATATGAAATTGATTTACTCTTTATTGCTTAAAACACTTAACATTCTGCTTAAAACACTTAAAATAATTAAGAACAAGTAGGCAACTCTCAGAAGAAACAGTAAGGAAATATCTTTAGTACTTTGAGGGTAGGAAAAACTTCTTTAAAATGGTATAAAGTGCGTAAGTAACAAAGGAAAAGACAAATTCAGTTGTAGAATGTTTATCAATGTACTTAAAGACTAAAACATCAACCATTTTAGTAAAGATTGGATTAGGCAAGAATCATCAATAGATATTAAATCTAGGGGGAAATTTTGATGAAGAGTGTGGTCTTAAAGTGTCTGTCCATAGGCCCTTTATTAGTTGCAAGGGATTAAAAAAAAAAACAGCAATGCAATTATAGAGTGGAGAAATGGTTAGATAGATGACCAGGTGATTAGATTCAGCATCACCAAAGAGGGACACTTGGACATTGTGTGTAGTATTTCATCAAAGAAAATAATCACTAGAAAAAAATCAGACAAACTTAAAATGAAGAATGTTCTATTAGGGTAAAAAGGGGAGATGGAGCAGTATTCTTTAAAAATGTCAAAGAAAGGCTATGGAAATGTTCCAGATCAAAAGAGACGAAAGAAACACAATGACAGGTGAAATACAGTATCTGGCCCTACACTGGATCTTCTTTTGGAGAAGGAAAAACACCTTAAAGATTATTTTGGCGTTAAATTTATTAGTGTAAATTGTAATTTTTAATTGTACTCTGGTTTTATAGGAGAACATCTCTAGTCTTAGGAAATACACACTGACTTACAAAGCTGTTATGCATATAACTTACCCTCAGGTGATTCAGGAGAAAGATGTGTATGTGTTTATATATATGTATGCATATGAACACATACACAGTGCACATGCATGAGTGCACAGAAATGATAAAATGAATGGTGCAAAATGTTGATAACAGGTAAATCTGGGTAATGGGCATACAGAGATGTTTACAATACGATTTTTATTTTTATGACCTCTTTTGGCAAGTTTGAAATTATTTCAAAAACCCTTTTTTAAAATACGAAGCTAGCCCACAAACTGCAAGAAAATATTTGTAAGTATATGAGCAAGAGGATTAAAACCCAAAATATATAAGGAACTCATATAAACTAATAAGAAAAAGACAAAGAACCTATTTGAAAAATAGGCAAAAAGCACAAGAAAGGATTTCATAGAAGAAATATAAATGGTCAAGCTTATGAAAAAATCTTTCTTCTTACTAGTAATCAGGAAAATAGGATTTAAAAACTACAGCGAAATAACATTTTTTATTTCTTGGATTGGCAGAAAAATCCTAAATCTGACCATACCAAGTCTGTGCATTGTTGGCAAGAATATGCAACAGCAGGAACCCTTAAGTATTGTTGGTAAGAATGTGAATTGGATATATTCCAAAATAGTCACTTTGGAAGACTTTTTGGCATTGTCTTACAAATTTGAACATACATATACCATTCAATCTAATTTCATCTCTAGTAGAAATTGCCCTAGGAACCCCTCATCTGTGTGTATATCAGAAAATACATGTAAGAGAATTCATAGTAACATTGTTTGAAGTGGTAAAAAAGTTGAAATAAGCTAGTTGTCTATTGACTGAAAAAATAGATAAATCCCCTGAGGTATAATCCCACAGTAGATTGTTACACAGCAGTGAAAAAAGAATGATCTACAACTACACACATCAATTTGAGTAAAACTCTAGAAACATCATAATGAGTGAAAAATGCAAATTATAGAATATGTGTAGTATGATATCACTTTTATATAGTTCAAAACCAAACACATTGCTTATTGTTTAGGGGACTCACCTACATGGTTAAATATAAAGTAAAGGGAAGAATTTTAAAAATTACTTAAGTGGAATGGGATTAGGAAGGAATATTCAAGGAGTTTCAGCAGTATTGTTAGTAGTATATTGTTAGGAATGATAGATATACAGGGGTTAATTTAATTTTTATACATTATGAACCTACATATAAGTCCAGGAAGTGAATTATGAAATCTAAAATAACAGAATTTTAAAAAGCATATTCCCATTTATTTGTCAACAAAAAATTTATTGTGATACCCATTATGTGCTAGATACTGTGCTAGAAATATCTGTGAACAAACGAAACCCTCTGCTTTACCTCATAGAACTGTGTACATATGTTCACCAAAAGATATATATATAAGAATATCCTTAGCAACAGTATTTGCAATAGCCAAGCTAGAGGCATAGAAACAATGGAAATGCCCACCAGTAGGAAAATGGATAAGTAAAGGTGATATATTTACATATGTTTGGAATATTATATAACAACAAGAATAAATGAATTACACTACATAATGCTAAGTGAAAGAACTTAGTGGCATTTAGTGTATGATTCCATTTATTAAAAAGCTCAAAAACAGGCAAAGTTAATCTTTGTGTTATAGGTCAGGATAGTGGTTACACTTGGGAGAATAGTGATTGGAAAGGGGAATGTTTCTTGATGTAAATGATGGTTTCATGAGTGTGTTCACTTGATGAAATTTCATCAAGCTCTATACTTAATAATGTGTGTCCCTCTTTTGGGTTTATATTTTTCACTTGACTAAAAGGTTTACTTATACAAACAACAGACTTGCCCTCATTAGCCACATTTTCCTGCGAGGAGACACGTAAAATAAGTAAATGAGATAATATATTAGAAAGTGATAGGTGTTCTGGAGAAAAATAAAGTGGGGTAGGAGAACAGGGAGCTAAAGGGCACAATTTTTAATAAGGTAGTAAAGAAAGACCCTCCTGAGAAAATACCTTTTGATAAAGATGGAAAGAGATGAATAAATGAGCAAGTCATGTGGCTAATAGGTAAAGGAGATTCCAGAAGGAACAGAAAGTACAAAGAACCTGAGGTAAAAGCCTGAACAAGCAGGGGAAATAGTAGGAGACAAGTCAAAGAGCCTTGTCTCTGTGAGGTCCAAATGGTACCGGAGCCTTATAAACCATGTTAATGACTTGGGCTTTACTCTGAGTGAGGTGGAAAACTGAGGAGTGATGTGACCGAACTTCAGTTTTAACAGGATCACCGTGGCGGTTGTATTGACAGTAGACCTTGGCAGGGGAGGGGAAACAGACACCAGGTCAGGTACCACTGCAGTGGTAGAATATAATGATGGCTTGGCCCAGGATATTGGTACTAGAGGTGGTGAGAGGTGAGTGGATTCTAGGTAATTGTGAAGGTCCAGCTGAGAGGGTTTACTGATAAGTTAGATGTAAGAAAGTCAGATGTAACTCAGCATTCCACTTCCTCTACAGTGGTGGAAGGTGGAGTTATTACTGAATGTGGTGGGAAAGGATTTGAGAGGAGCAGGGTTTGGGGGAGGGAATGATGATCAAGGGTTTGGTTTTGGACAAACTAAGTTAATATATATTATAGTTTTTTAAGTTCACCATATAAGTAGTCATGGGTAAGTAAAACTTTTATTATTTATATATGCCTACGTTAATTTGTGCTAGTATATTATAAATATAAATGTCCTTAACATAGAATTGCAGGCAACATTCAGAATTTGAAATCTCTGATTTCTTAAGGTTTGGTTCAATTGAGTAAGCTGGAGTTTACCCCTTTTTACATAAAACCCTGAAAATTTACAAAAGAAGGAATTATTTCAAATGTCAAAAGCACTGAGAATTATACTTAAATTGTCACATATTCTTAATTAGTGAAGCAGATACTAATATGCTTTTACTTTTTGGAATAGAGCTAACTTGCATTGATTATTCAAATTAGCAAGTCACAAAAAACTCCATTGTTCTCCTTATTCCAATTTTGAATTTAAATAACTCTGGCCCTGCTCTCTGTGGTAGGTGTTTTTAGAATGAAAAATGTTAACCTATTCTTCATTGCTAGGTAATTGAAATGTACTGTAAAGAAAGGATTGATTTTTTTTTTTTAAACAGATGAGAACCTGAAATAGCAGAGAGGTTAATTGGCAGCATTAAGATCCATTCATTCATTCATTCAACTAACGTATTTTAGAGCTTTTAAAGTGGTGCACTAGACCCACTTTTATAACAGTCTAGTGTGGAAAAAATTATTATCGAGCCCTTGCAAGATGAGGAGACTGATGTTCAAGGAAGTTAAGCAGTTTGACAAGGAGTCACAAGTCATGAGTGGGGAGAGCTGGAGGTTCTTACACAGGGTCTCAGGATAAAAAGGAAGAAACTGGATTTTCCTGCAAGAGGCAGTGTGATTCCTCTATCTCTGAGCCGCAGCTGCAAAGTCCTGTTTTGTGAGGCACAGGCCTGGGCTTATATCACAAGGGCTGCATCATTTTCCCCTAAGCTACTTCAGAGACTCCAGGCTAGTTAGTAGTCTGAGGTCTCCTTACTCGTTAAACTACTTATTCCAAAGCAGTGAATATTCAGTAAGCTAATTAAAATTTGTAAGTAAGATTTCCTTATTTAAAAAAATCTATTAAAATAAGAAGAAGCCTGTTAAAATAATAATTAGAGAAGGAAAAGAAAGATGACTATCAAATTGCAGTATCTTTTACAGCTGTCCGTAAAGGCCGTCTCAGTTACTGTGACAGTAGACAGAAGGCAGAAGTGGATTCCTAATCTAAGTATGGAATTGGTGAACTGGAGACAAGTTGAAGGAAAATGACTTTGTTAAAGTGGTTCTTTCACACTATCTTAAAAGTAGGCTACAGACCCTCTGTTCTATAAAGGCTCTTTGATTTTTGTTTCCTAGTGGAGATGGTACGTCATTAAACAGTGTGCAAAGAACAAAGGATCAGGTTGTAAAAAGATGGGAGCTTTGAGGACACTGTTACACTGAGTACAGATAAGGCCTTATCAGCACCATTGAAAAGAAACAGGAAGTCTCTGATTTTTTGTTGTTCCCTACAATCAGCACCATGATTAGCATAGTGCCTAAAGCTTCCTCCACTGACATTGGGTATTATATTTATTTTAGAATGACATTTTTGTGGGAATCTCTAACACGAGTTTGATATAATACCCAAACTAAGGATAGAGAGCTATTTCCAGCTTACATGTAGTGTTTTTTGTTTTCCTGTACCCAGAAGAAGCCGTAATTGGTATCATGGTCCTTCTAGTTTTTGTCCCATTCACCTTTTTTAGCCTACCTTCCCTTTCAGTATTCCCATTGGTCTTTCCTCACTCCTGTCCCTCATCATTGCACCTCACTTTTCCATTGCTTCTCTTCTGTGAGGCATATCACCCAAATAGGCCAGTATATCAGTCAGGGTCCCAGTAGCAAACAGATGGCACACTCAAATTAGAATAATTTGAGGAGAGTTTAATAAAGCACCTATTTACAGAAGGGTGGGCAGAGTGTAGGGAAACCACAAAGGATAATGCTAGTAGTAAGGTTTGGTTCTGTTACTACCCCTTGGCCTGAAGAGATGAAAGAAGGCTTACCAGAACCCAACCAAGACACAGCAGCTATGTTTGAAGGACAGTAACCGAGACCTTAAGTAAAGGCAACGTTACAGTGAGGGAGTCAGGGGAACAAGTAGTCTGACTTTACTTTCCCCCCTTCTCCTCTCCCTCCAGTGTCCTTTGGCCAGAGCCTGAGAGTGTTATAGGTTAGCTTCTCGGTACCCAGAGCAGGCTGGAGGGTAGATAGGGAGGAGTGAACAGAAGATACACAGTGTAGCCCAAAGGCCAAAGACACCAGATCAGAACAGGCCCCATATTCAAGTTGCCTGAGCTTATGTTGACACTGATATCCCCGCTTGGGGGATCTGGTGTTCTCTGAGATGCTCTTGGGCTTCTTTGTCTTTTGGCTTCTCTTCTTTTTTCCTGACTCTTCTGTCAGCTATGTGGAGAGCATAATACTTTTCTAAAATGAG
The DNA here is from genome assembly GCF_030020395.1 of Manis pentadactyla. Lineage (NCBI taxonomy): Eukaryota > Metazoa > Chordata > Mammalia > Pholidota > Manidae > Manis > Manis pentadactyla. The sequence goes on from NC_080021.1 coordinate 212,730,925, forward strand.
TATGGATTTTGAGAGTACAGGCTACAAATAGTATAAGTTAATTTGATCCAGCCAAAAGTATTTGTCAGAGCTCACAGAACCCAAGAATGGACTAACAGTTATCAAAGGGAAAGGGACTGGGGAGGGTGGGTGGGAAGGGAGGGATAAGGGGGAAAATGGGGCATTACGATTAGCACACATAATGTAGCTGGGGGGGACACGGGAAAGGCAGTATATATAGAGAAGACAAGTAATGACTCTATAGCATCTTACTACGCTGATGGACAGTGACTGTAATGGGGTATGTGGGGGGGACTTGATAATAGGGGGAGTCTAGTAACCATAATGTTGTTCAAATAATTGTACATTAACAATACAAAAAAAAAGTATTTGTCAGGGTTTTTGGCTATTTTTGTAATTTATTCAGTAGGTTCTGAGCTATGTATTAGGCACTGTGCTTGGCACTGTTGGCAAACAAAGGTGGATAAGACAGGGTTCTTCTTGTTGGGAAATATCAGATTTCTAGGGAGAGGTAAACATGTCACAGACAGGTTAAAAGTTACCTGGGGGAGTGCACAGCTGCATATGGGTGCCATTTTAGAATATGGTACATGGACAGGTTTCCTTTCTTCTGAAAAGATTAGGAAAGGCCCCCAACTTATTTGTTCTGTGATCTTTGGAAAGTAATTTTACTTTATGGGAGTTTTAGTGAGATAATATATGTAAAACACCTAGCATAGTGACTATCACAGAGTAAGAAGATATAATAGTAATTACTATTCTGTTTCTGCTGCTTGGAATGGTCTAACCAGGTTCCCCCTTCACAAATATATAAATATTTTATTAATTACTGTTCTTTCAAAGCTCACTTTAAATGTCTGTTCTTTCATAAAGCTTCCCTTATACTCCTAGTTCATATCCTCCATTACATATTCTCATAGCCTTTTATACTTTTCCTTGATAGCACTTAATATAATTATAACTAAATAATGAATTGTTCAGTGCTGTTTCCCTTATGGATGGTGAATTCCATGTTGTTTGGGACTGTGGTCTAATTCAGCACTATATTCTTAAAGCCTAACACAGTGTCTAGCACATAGATTCTCAGTGAATGTATGTTGAAGAAATTAGGTAGGAAGGCTTAATAAAGCTGATTGGGGAAGGTCTGCAATTATTATGTTCAGATGTATGCAGTTATGTCTGCAGTTACAAGGTTGTGCAATTTAGATGTCTATTTTGCATTAATTAATTTATTGAACAATATTCATTCAACTAGTGATTTCTGGTCACTGTACTACTTATAACACTGAATACAACAGAGATTCTGTCCTTAGGAGTTTCCAGTCTGATGAGGGAAGGATAGTTAATTGGGATAGATATTCATAAAATATAATATGTAATCTATATACAAAGAACATATTATATTTTATATTATAATTATAATTATAGCATTGTATATGATTAACATTATGTCATATAGCAGTAAGTTCTGTGAAATAAAATAAAGATAAGGATTTCTGGCTTGGGGTGGTACAGTCAGATTTATGAAAGATAAATCTAGTACCAACATGTGATGTTAATTTGAAGGGGAAACACTAGAATGAGAGCAACTACATAGGAGATTATTGGTAAAATCCAGGAGAAGGTGGGGATGATTCAAATTAGACAACTGAAAGTGGAAAATGGGTAGATTTGAAAAGTATTTTGGAGATTGGATAAGAAATTGGATATGAATGTGAGGAGGAAAGAGTATTTGAAGATAGCTGACATTTTTAGCCTAGATAATTGAAGATAATGATATTATTAGCGATACAGAAAACTCATGAGGAAGTGCTGGTTTGATGGAGGGGAGATTAAAACTTTGTGATAGTTTAGTAGATAGATGAATGCCAGGTTTGCATTGCCAGCAGTATCCCAGTTGGGAAATGTTCAGTTTGGAAATATGACTTAGGAGAGAGGTCAAGGTTAAAGATGTAGATTGGGAGTCATCCATGTAAGTTCACAGTTGAGGCCTTGAGAACGGATGGTGTTGTCCAGGAACCTTGCAGATAAGAAGAAAAAAGGACATGACTTTTCCCTAAGTCATTTATTTGTCAATTCTGAGAGGTGACTAAAGCTGAGAAGTTATGCAGTGCTTTTGACAGCTTTGCAGGGCTCAAAGGGTGGGAATTAGTATCTAGGTGTCGAGATCTACTAAGGAAGGTACCCTATTTCCCTTGGGTTAAAACTTCAAATAGTAGAGTCGGTGCATTGCTACATCCTAGTAGCAAAGGTACATCAGAAATACATAGACCCTCACAGAGACTGTAATTCTCCTTCAAGACACTTCAGTCCTTGAAATTGGATTGCTAGTACTTGTAGGTGCCTGGACAAAGCAAATATCATTTGTGTATGTGTGTAGAAAGATAGCATCATTCTAGGCTTTAAGCTGCTTCTATAAACAAAGCAAATCCAGTATTGGGTACACAGAACAAAACAGGCATATGAGAAGACATGACAACATGTACTGAAATCAGCAGAAACAGTGGAGAATAGAAACAGTTCACAGAATTCTAGAAAATGAAAGTGTCCAATAAGGACTATAAAATAATTATCTTTAATATACCTAAGGAAATAAAAGGCAAAATGGAGAGTTTTGTCAGAGAACTGGAAAAAGGTCAAATGGAAATTATAGAGCCAAAAACCATAAAAAAGGTCAAGTAGAAATTTTAGAACCAAAAATAAGAATTCACTGTATGGACCTAAACACAGATTAAACATAGTTGAAGGGAGAATTAGTGAACTGGAAGATGGGTCATAAGAAAGTAAGCATACTAAAGAATGGAGAGACAACAAATAGAATAGAAAATCAGGAGAGAAAGTAAAAGATACATTGAAGATACAGTGAGAAGTCTAATATAAGTGTAATTGGAGTCCCAGAAGCAAACATAAGAGTGAGTCAGAAGCAGTATTTGAAATGTAAAGATTGATAACAGTCCAAAAATTATGGAAGATTCCAAGCTCTAGATTCATAAAAAACCACAGTCCCCAAACAGAATAAACAGGAATCAATACTGAATACAATCAAAACAGCCAGAGTGAAAAACAAAATTGCCTTCAAAGAAGCAGCAATTAGAATAGCCACTGAATTTCTTAATGAAAACAATAAGGCCATAATACAGTGGAATGATATCTTTAAAGAGATGAAACCTAGATTTCTGTATCTACCAATATGTCCTTTGATAGTAGAGGTGAAATAAAGACATTCTCTGTAAAAAAATGAGAGAATTTGTTCCATTTTTCTCTCAAAGGGAAGTACAAAAAGTGTTCTTAAGACATAAGAGATTCCAGATAGAAGTTGGGAGATAGAGGAAAGAGTGGAAAAGCTAAGAAAAGAATAAATTTGTATGTCAGTCTAAATGAATATTGATTGTTTAAAACAATAATAAGAACAATGTCTTACTGGGCTACAATATGTATAGATTTAAAATACACAACAGTAATGCCTTGTAAGTTATGACTGGAGGGCAAGTGGTCTAGTGCTCTTGCATTTTCTGCAAAAGAAAGTAAAATAACAAAAAATGTAAAAGTACCAATTAATTTAGACTTTGTTAGTCAACAAAGTATCACTTAAATAATACTAAAAGAGTAAACCACTTACAGACTAATAAAGAAGGGAACATAGAGTAATTTCTTAAGTAAGCAATCTAAAAGAAGACAAAGAGAGGGAAAAAGAGCATAAGTGGGACAGATAGATGCAGTTAGTAAGATGATAAGTTTATGTCCAAATATATCAGTAATTACATCATCTATGAATGAATTGAATGCTCAAAATAACAGGCAAATACTGTTAGATATTAAAATGAAAACTGTATGTGCTTTCTAAGAGACACATCTAAGACATAAGGACACAGAGAGGCTGAAAATAACAGTATGGGGGGAAATAATGACATGCAAACAATAACCAAAAGAAAGATGGTGTGTATTATTATCAAGTACAGAATACTTCAAGTAAAAGGTTTTACTAGAGGTAAAGAGAGGCACTAAATAGTAATAAACAGCAGTTATGTATTTGTATGTACCTAATAGCAGCTCAAAAAAAGCTGGGGGGAAAAAAGCAAAACTTGCAAAATTTCACAGAAAAATAGATAAATCCAAAATCACTGTAGGTTTTCACACTTTTCTGTAACGGAGGAGGACACGCACACACACACAGTCAGTAACACATAGAATGTGCTTCTCAAACGTGAGCATGCATAAGAACGCTCTGACAAGCTGTTGGAATATAGATTCCTGGGCCCTATTCCCAGAGGTTCTAATTCAAAGGGTCTACAACAGCGCCTGACAATTTGCAGCTCTCACGTAATGCTGATGTTGATGATTCTAGAACCACACTTTGAGTAGCACAGATATAGAAGATTTGAACACCATGATTAACAAACAGCCTAATGGGCATATATATATAACTCTGAACCCAACAACTGCAGAGTACATATTCTTTTTTAAGCAATTGCAGATCATTTTGAAAGTTAACTGTATTCTAGGCCATAAAGCACCTCTCGATAAATTTTAAATAATTTAAAATATAAGATATTTTTTTAATACAGTGGAATTAAACTAAAAATCAATAACAAAAAGATAACAACTCATATGTTAATGAAACCACATGGTAATTGGGAAATAGTTTGAATGATAATGAAAATACACCTATCAAAACTCATGGGATGCAGCTAAAGCTATGCTTTGAAGGAAATTTATAGCTTTAAATATATATATTTAAATGTATATGTGTAATACATATATAAAGAGGGAGGGTGAAAACCAGTGAGCTAAGGGTCCATCTCAAGATAATAAAGGGCAATAAATTAAAAAAAAAACTGGAAGGAAATAATAAAGATAGGTGCAGAAATTAATGAAATTTAAAAAATACAGTGTAGAGTTCAACAAAACCAAAATTTGGTTCTTTCAAAAGTCTCCCTTCTATTTCAGACCCGTAGTCCCACTCCCCAAAGGTAAATTAACAGTGTCTTACATATTCTTTGTAAAATGTCCCTTAGTATATATTTTTTTCAGATATTCATTGTGAACCATATTATATGCACTACTTTTTTTTAAAAATTCTTTGTGCCTCTGTTTTCTCATCTATAGAATAGAGAAAACCTACGTCATTGGATTGATATGCAGATCCAATGAGTTAATATATGTGGAATGCTTAGAATAGTGTTTGGCACTTAAGCACTATGTAAATGTTAAAATTGTTATTATAAGAGGATATGTAATCATGGGCAGAATAAGGGTGAGGGTAAGATTGGATTTGGGAGGTTGAAGGTGATGGGACCACTTTGGGGGAACACAGTGCCTGGCACTCTTGAAATGTGCATGGATATGGAAGTAATCAAACTGTCCATCAGTAGATGAATGCAAAGATGTGGTACATACACACAATGAAATATTGTTCAGCCATAAAAAAAGAAATCCTGCCATTTGTGGACAGCATTATGTTAAGTGAAATAAGCTAGGCGGAGAAATACAAAAATCATATGATTTCATTTGTGTGTGGCATCTAAAAACAAAAAGAACAAAACTGCAGTAGACTCAGAGACACAGAGAAGTGACTGGTGGCTACTATGAGGGAGAGGTTGGGGTGGTAGGTGGGGAGGGTGAAGGGATAAAGTGGCACAAAAATCTCAATCATAAGTTGGTCGCGGGTATGGAGGTGCAGCATGGAGAATATAGCCAATGGTTCTGTAACATCTTTTTATCTATGTTGACAGATAGTAACTGCACTAGTTGGATTGAGGATTTAATAATGTGTGTAATTGTTGAACCACTATGTTGCCTACTTGAAACCAACATAATATTTTATATCAGCTATATTTCCATTTAAGAGATGTGCATGGAATGATCAGGCAGGAGATCAGTCAAAAGGAAGAATCATTTTCAGAGCCAGTCAAGGGCCTGTGCTTGTGGCTTGCCCCTGGCACAGCTCAGAACCTAGAGAGGGTGCAAGAACTAACTGGGTCACCTCCAGTGCGACCTTGTCAGCTGACTGGGTCAGAGAAAAAGGGGGAGAAATTCTAAAGCAGTATAGTTTCCTTTTCTCCTTCTTGACTTCCTGTAGGCAGACCATTGCCCTGCAGGTATGCCAGACTCTTTATCGAAACTAAGTTTTGTTACATATGATCCATTTAGACCAGTGGTACTGTCCTTTTGTATCACCTACTTTGGGAAATTAGGACTTTAACTCCAGGTGACTGTACATCCAGTGTGGGAAGGCACAGAATAGTCAGACTGTACCTTGAGCAAATTATTTAACTTCAAGTCTCTATTTTTTGACCTGTAATATTTGGATAATGATAATGTCTTTAGAAGTTTGAGGGCCAAATGAAATCATGTATGTAGAATGCCCAGTACAGGTGCTGGTATATCAATGACTGCTTGATAATTGGTCACCCATTCAACCAGTTTTCTTGCTGGTTATGTTGTGCATACAACACCTTGTAAAGGTTCCAAAAGAAAGAGGAAGCAGAGACTCTGACCTGCAGCAAACTAGTGAGCTAGCAGCCTGCAGCCCCTAGGTTTTCACAGGCTCAGTAAAAGGAAAAGCCGGAGTGTGGATGGAGCCGAGGGCATGGCGAGTGGGATTGTGCCTAATCTTAGCCTCTGAATAGACCTATCCTTGGTGTCTTTACTCTAAAAATGTGTGTGATTCTTTTTAGTGAGAATTATGTAGGTTGAAAGGGTCATATACCTTTGAGGATAATCATTCCCATTTAAAATAAATTCAGTGAAATATCATGGATTTTTAAAAAGAGGGTGTGTGTTTTTGGTAGGTAGTGTTGTTTGAATAAATAAGGGTTTCCATGAAACAAAAGGTTTGACTGTAAGGATTTCTTTACATAGGACACTGAATAAATTTTGATGTTTTCAGTTATAGGAATTAGATTTCCATGAAACTTAACTGACCAAAATGCTGGTTCATTAATGTTTAAAGGGTGCTCCTGAGTTTAGTTCTGGGATGCTGATTGTTGTCTGGGAGATGGCTCCGCCTTCTCAGTGCAGCTGGTGGGAGGCTGTTCCACAATTGGGATGTCAGTGTTTCAGAATCCCGGAGAGGCTTTCCATGGAGCCTACAGAGGAACCTGTTCAGTGATACACCTAATGCATTTTTATTTTTTTAAGTAAGAGAAGTAATTTTAAATGAAAAACTTCAACTGAAAACATCATCTGCGGTAATTTAGAACCATTCCACAGCATGTGTTTTAGGGAGATGAACGGTGTCATCTGTTCTCTATGTACTGTGGCCGCAAGGCTGACGTTTTATATACTTTTGCAGATGAGCCTCTTTGTGAATGTCACGAGCAGTTACCAGTCTATCATGCATAGAGTAGAAAGGGCAAAGCCAAACGGTGAGGGTGTCAGTACATTATGGCAATAAAATTTTTCACAGCCTCAAATAAAAAAAATACAGTACTTGACAAGTGAATCTGTTTTAAATTATTTCAAATACTATGGCAAGTGAATTTCTGTGTGTTCAGGTCTTTATTAGAAGTGGGTATGTTTCAAAAGTTGGTTTTTATGTCAGTTATTAGGAATTTGGAACTTAGTTTCCTTAAAAAGAAAAAAAAGGGAGTGTTTATATTCTTAGGTTAGCTCACATTTTAACTACGAAGGAGCCAAAATACTTTGCACTGAAAAAGTAGAATGTACACTTTTGTAGCCCTAGCCATTTATTTTATTTTATTTTTATTAAGGTGTCATTGATATATACTCTTATGATGATTTCACATGAAAAACAATGTGGTTACTACATTCATCCATATTATCAAGATCCCCCCCCAACCCCATAGAAGTCACTGTCCATCAGTGTAGTAAGATGCCACAGAGTCACTATTTTTGTCTTCTCTGTGCTACACTGTCTTCCCCGTGACCCTCCACACACCATGTGTACTAATCATAATAGCCCTCAATCCCCTTCTCCCTCCCTCCCCACCCGCCCTCCCCTTTGATAATCACTAGTCCCTTCTTGGAGTCTGTGAGTCTGCGAGTCTGCTGCTGTTTTGTTCCTTCAGTTTTGCTTTGTTGTTATACTTCACAAATGAGGGAAATCATTTGGTACTTGTCTTTCTCCTTCTTACCTAACTTCACTGAGCATAATACCCTCTAGCTCCATCCATGTTATTGCAAATGGTAGGATTTGTTTCTTTCTTGTGACTGAATAGTATTCCATTGTGTACATGTACCACATCTTCTGTATCCATTCATCTATTGATGGACACTTAGGTTGCTTCCATATCTTGGCTATTGTAAATAGTGCTGCAATAAACATAGGGGTGCATATGTTTTTTTGAATCTGAGAACTTGTTTTCTTTGGGTACATTCCTAAGAGTGGAATTCCTGGGTCAAATGGTATTTCTATTTTTAGTTTTTTGAGAATCCTCCATATTGCTTTCCACAATGGTTGAACTAGTTTACATTCCCACCAGCAGTGCAGGAGGGTTCCCCTTTCTCCACATCCTCACCAGCATTTGTTGTTCCTAGTCTTTTTGATGTTGGCCATCCTTACTGGTGTGAGGTGATATCTCATTGTGGTTTTAATTTGCATTTCCCTGATGATTAATGATGTGGAGCATCTTTTCATGTTCCTGTTGGCCATCTGAATTTCTTCTTTGGAGAAGTGTCTTTTCATATCCTCTCCCATTTTTTAATTGGGTTACTTGCTTTTTGGGTGTTGAGGCATGTGAGTTCTTTATATATTTTGGATGTTAACCCTTTGTCGGATATGTCATTTACAAATATATTCTCCCATACTGTAGGATGCCTTTTTGTTCTGCTGATGGTGTCCTTTGCCATTCAGAAGATTTTTAGCTTGATGTATTTCCATTTGTTCATTTTTGCTTTTGTTTCCCTTGCCCGAGGAGATGCGTTCAGCAAAAAGTTGCTCATGTTTATATTCAAGAGATTTTTGCCTATGTTTTCTTCTAAGAGTTTATGGTTTCATGATTTACATTCAGGTCTTTTATCCATTTCAAGTTTACTTTTGTATATGGGGTTAGACAATAATCCAGTTTCATTCTCTTACATGTAGCTGTCCAGTTTTGCCAACACCAGCTGTTGAAGAGGCTGTCATTTCCCCATTTTATATCCCTGGCTCCTTTATTGTATATTAATTGACCATATATGCTTGGGTTTATATCTGTGTAGCCCTAGCCACAGTGCTAAAGAAATAAAAATTGAATAAGCAATTTTAGAAAGTTTTTATGGAGAATATTAAGAAAAGCGTCTTATTAGACAAGGCATGGCAGAAAAGCACAGGAAAGGCGGCATGACCTCATGCAAGTCACGTAAACTTCCTGACCGGTATTTTTACATCAGTAAACTGGGATTTTGTGAGGGCTATATGAGATAGTACATGTAAAGTTCAAAGGGTACCAATGGCTGGCTCACAAAGAGCTCTGCATAAATGGCTGCTGTTATAAATACAGGTGCAAGCAGGAGCCAACCCCAGGTTTCCTACAAATTCCTGGCCTAGTGCATTGTGCTGCACATGGCTTGTGGGGGCAGGAGTGAGGAGAGACAGGGAGAGATGGTGGTGCTGTCACTAGCCATTTATGCAGCACACAGGCCCAGGAGGTGCATGCATGGTAGACAGGAGCTCTTGGCCTGGGTAGGAAATTTATTGTGCTCAGGAGTGCAGGAGAACACCCACTTTTTCCCTTCTCTCACTGCTCCGTACTCCCATTGCCTGTACCCCACCAGCACTGGGACTGGCTCTCCCGGAACCTGAAGCTCCTGTTGAAAGGGTGACCTGACCTTAGTGACACAGAAGCAAGTGTAAACTGTAGGTGTTCTGTTGTAGTTGCTCTTACTGCTTATTTGTTTTAAGAAAGGGGAGAACTAACATTAGTTGGATGCCTAGTACATCCTAGGCACAGTCCTGTATATTTCAACACGTTCTTGTGTAACATTCACGACAGCCCCGCAAGGAGTAGGCATCCTTATCCCATCTAAGGAAAGGAGAGCCTTAGATGGCGTGGCTTGACTAGGGTAGCACAGCTAGGGACTCGCAGAGCTGGGATTCGCATACAGGTCTTTCTGGCTCTCAAGCCCTCATTCCAGCTGCCCTCTGCTTCTCAAGGTAATGCACATCTGTGGTTATCTACAGTGTGTTCAACTTTCCTGTGCTTATATAAACTTCACCAAATGTGTACCCTTGGGAGGAAGAGGAGTGGAATGAGACTTCGTTTACTAACACCATTAACTTTAAAAATTGAACAGTATCTGGCTTCTATCCCTCATTTCAAATTGAATCACATAATGGAGATGAAAACATATTGATTAAGGAGAAACTATTTATTAGAAATAAAATTGTTTACCTTGTAAATCTGCTACATGTTTCATTATACATGACTTGGCATTTCAACATTTCATAATCTGTTGCATTTAATTAGGCACAGTACATAAAGTATGCATCACAAGCAAACATGGCAAACACAATGGCAAAATTTTTCTAAGATTTGTGCTTCATAAATTTTCAGTTTGCTAGTTTCAGTAATGATGTTTTAGCGTCTGCTGCTGATTTTCCAAACAAATGCTGATCCTTTCCCTAATGTATTTTATGCAAGGAAACAAAACTAAGGATGAACTCTATTATACAGTTCTGTATTTCTGCCTCATGAAGATTAAGTCGTTAAGTAGTAATTCTTCTCTGTTATTTAACATTTTTATTAAACTGATAAATAAAGGTAGTGGTAGGATTTGAAATGTAAGATACAATTAATACTAATTAATTAATTGCCTTTCTGTGCCTATAGAGATATTGTAGATGGTCTAGCTTTTCAATTTGAACATGGGGTTTTTCTTAAATGCAAGGCAAGCTGGGAAATTTAATGGCTTGATATTTACAAAGTGTCTGATTTTACTCATTTCGAGAATTCTTGCACCTGCCAACCCCATCCTCTGAATAGAATACAGGAATGGGATTGTTGGTTCCTGTAGCTATGTAGGCCAGCACCAGGGCCTGGTACTTACACTTTTAAAGATTGTTAAATGACTTCTATTGTTTTTGTTTTTGTTTTTTTTTAAACATATTGGTTACTTTTTTTCATTGGAAAGCACATTTTTATTAAAAAAAACCAATACTTGCTGAGCTGAAATAATTTATGTAGAAGTTACTTATAAACCCACTCTAAGAGATAATCACATTGGTACGTGTATTCTAGCACTTTCTTCCTGTGCATTGTGTGTGTATGTGTACGCTTACACACACCTACGTATGCCTGTGTAATTTTACCAAAAAGAAAAGAAAAGAAAAAAAAAATTCTCATGCTGTAGGAAAAGAAAAAACTTCCCTTACCTCCTCTTTACAGTATATTGGGAATATTTCCCCCATATCAATAAATACCCTTCCTCAACATGCTTTTTAATCAATGATCATGTTCTGTTAAACAGATGTGCTATAAATTAAACTGCTTTTTTTTGCTATTATAAGTAAATCTCTGCACATATATTTCTGAATACTTCCTCAAGATAAGTTCTTATTAATGGTGAGTCATATTTGCTAGCTTACTCTCCAGAAAATTATGCTAAATAGTAAGAAAACTGTATCTACCTCCCTTAGGTTTATATCTTTAATCAGAACATTTTGATTTCCTGAAGCTGACGGATTTGTTCTTTGTCTAGCTCCAAAAGGTCATTGAGACACACAGAAGTAGTTGCCTGAGCGAGAGCTGTATTATAGCTGAAGGTCTTTACTAGGCACAAACCATCCAAGGGCCGCCCAGGCTGTACTCACACAAAGAAGTTAAAACGTTAACCAGCCTGCTCGCCTAAGGCAGCAGTCTTGAACTAGGGTACACATGCTGCACAAAGTAGCCAAAGCTTGTCCAAAGGGACAAGGTTTTCTTGTCCAGCTTTCCTTATTATTTGTACGCACCTTGCTAAAATCCGTGAGCCTCAGGAACAGCCATGGTGGAAGCATCATGTAGGCTGCCTTTTACCCTGTCCCCTTTCCTACTTGCCCTTGCTCCATTTTATGAAATACTCCCACCCAATATTATGGCCTATTGCCCCTAAGGGTGAGACACTCCCTGGTGCCTAACAAGGGATTGTGTGAGATACTGGGGATGACCAAACCTTCAATCAGCACTTTCTGACCCTGCACCCCTCTGGTTAAGAAATGTGTGTGTGATTAAACCTTATTTTTGATAGGAAAATAAGTATTTTTATTTATCAAAATAATCATTTGTATTTCTTTTATCAATTTTAGACTTCGATAGCTTAATTTGAAAGGATATATTAAACATGTAGAGCTTTATAATTACAGGGAATAAAAACAGTTAAAAATTTCAATTTCCATATATTTCTTTTGTAGAGCATAAAAGCATATTGCATTAGAATAATATGGGAGGGAAATGAAATGGAAATCACTTCCGAACAAAAGAGAATGCAGAATTTTCAACTGTTAAGGAAAAGGGAGTTTATGTATTTTTAAAATGGATAGTGGGTATCAAATTGCTGTTTATATTTGGTTGGATACATTTTAAAGAATAGTGTTACAGTTGTATTTTTAAATGTCAATGTTTATGACATACTGAAGTAACATTATTTACAGCTATATAAAGTTATAATGAAAAATTGCAGATGCCAACTTAAAAAATGTGCAAAGGAGAAAAACGTGTGAGCAGGTACCTGATTTTTCCAAAGTTCTTTAGGGAGTATTCCATTAAAAAGTGTACAGACCACTGATACCAGACAGGCACCTGGCTGGGAAGGCTGCCTCCCCTGGCCTCAGGTGGCCTCACCAGAACCCATTCCCCCACTGTACTTCCTAGAAGCTACAGGCTCCGGCTCCTCTCCACTTCCCCTCCACTTAGTGAGCTCCTGGAGTGGGAAGGTGTGCGGCCATCTGCAGAGTTCCTCTTCAGGCTTTGCCTTGCCAGGAGCACTCTCCGCTTTCCTGTTCTTAGCCTGAGCCTGCCCAGCCTACAGATACCTGTAAGCTTGCTCATCCCTGGCACCCATGCCTCCCCCCACCCACTTGCTGCTCCCTCATTCTCCTGCATAGAAATGTTCTTCGCTTGTTAGTCTTCCACTCAGATGTCACATCTTCCAGAAGCATGCCTTGATTCTCCTTTCCTCTTTTCCTTTAATGGTTTCTTCTTCCTCTTTCCCTACAAAGGAGGGACTTAGAGAAGTTAAGAAGGGAAGAGGAAATTAAATTAGCAAGTAGAGCGAGTCTCTGGAATCTTGGAAACTTCCAGGAGGAGGAAGCCAGCAGCTTGTTTTTTTGTTTGTTTGTGTCAACAGAGCTTCTAGAGGTTTGTACCTCTGAAATATGGAATCTCAATAAAAACACTCAAAAAAAAGCTCTGAGGTCCAGTTCACATCCACCTTGCCTTGGAAGTCAGCCGGGACTTCTCTTCCTCCAAATCCCTGCTACACTTAGGATCTGTACTGTACAGGTTCGTGTGGTTGTCGCCGTTCTGCAATGTTTGCTGTTTGGAGAGTCTAGCATTGTTTTTATAACCAGATTATAAATTGCAGGCAGGTAGCGGTGCATTTTTTTTTTTTAATCAATGGCACCTAATACAGTATTGACCATGACAGATTTCAGTAAACATATCCCAATTGAAAATAAAAAAGGAAAAAAAGTCAGTGGGGAGTCCTGGGGTTGAGATCTGGATCTATCACACTTTGATATATGATTTTGGGCATCTTATGTGTGGTCTGCATCTCTTGTTCCTTCATTGATAAAACATTGATGATGGTAATAGCCAGTAATCATCAGTAATCACTATGGGCCAAATCATTAACACACCCAACAATTCTATTAGGAAGATATTACTAGTATCCTTATTCTCAGTGTATATGAGAGGAGATACTAAAATAACCTGCCCAAAGCCACTCATAGTAAATGATGGAGTGAGTGTGAATCTACAACCAGACCCTGAGTCCCAGGCACTTACCTGTTAGGTGATGCTGCCTATGGCTGACTTACCTACCTCAGACTCAGATTCTAGGTGAGTCTAATATTCTGAGTACTGTTTTGAAAAAGATAAAAAAAAGTGATACAAAAGTTGAATTATACTATTTGGAAAACACTTTTAGTTTTTCCCCAGCTTTGCTGAGATTCAATCAAAACAACATTGTAAAAGTTTAAGGTATACATCCTGTTGATTTGATACATTTAAAAGAGATACATGTAATAATGATAAAGGGGTCAATACAAAAGGAAGATACAACAATTACAATTGTATACAAACCTAACACCCCCAAAACACATGAAGCAAAAACCGACAGAATTAAAAGAAGCAAACAAACAAAAATTGCAGAATGATTACCACCCCAGTATTAGCTACCACCTCTATCCCATCACATAGTTACCATTTCTTTTTTTGTGATGAGAACATTTCAGTTCTACTCTTTTAGCAACACTCAAGTATATATGATACAATATCATTAGCTGTAATCACCATGCTGCAACATTACATGCCCCAACTTGTTAATCTTCCAGCTGGAAGTTTGTGCCCTTTGACCAGTGTTTCCCCATTCCCCAGACCTCCAAACTCTGGTAACCACCACTCTATTCTCTGATTCTCTGAGTTTGTCTTTTTTAGGTCCCATGTTTAAAAACATTTTGCATTTTAAAAGCACTTGCCAATCTGCAGCTGAATTGAGTCGGGGAAATGAATGTCTATAGTAAGTGGGAGAGACCAGAAGCTTTTCTGGCCAATTCTTGGCCTTCAGAAGGGCTCCAGAAAATCGGCAGCCTGGAAAATGTTCACTGCTCTGCCAAAGGCTTACAGTCTGAGAGCTGATAGAAATGAGCATCAAGAGGAAGAGGAGAGTACTTGTGTTTTTATTCTCATTTTTAATTGATCTTAAAATTCTTGCCTGGCTCTTCGCCTTCTGCCCAGTCCAGAGTCATGAATCCTTGATACGTGACTTCTCAAAAGAGAAGCACAGGACAGTGTATTCTGTTTCTCTCCACCAATTTCCTGCCTATATTTCTGTTCTGGGACCAAGGAACAGACCATCCCAGTTCAGAGATGGAGCAAGCTCTGCTCTCCTAAGTGCCCCTTGTGTACAGCCACTTGAACTGGCTCCACTGTGAACACTGCAGAGGAGGGGGCCACATGTGATCTGTCACTTTTGGTGCTTCCTCCTGAGTGAGGGTAGCGATTCTTTTGCAAGTAATTGTATCTACCTCTTTTTAAAAGGTGAAGAAATTGGTGGATTGAGGTGTCTATTTATACATTAATTACCCTGATCTCAGTAGCATCAGTGTGGTCTTAATAGCTGATTGCTGCAATACCCAAATCTGTGATACCTGAATATGATGTGCATATTTTAATTTGAAAAATAGTTTAACATTTTTAGATACTCATTTAGATGTGGTTATGCAGGTTAAACATAACGTATGATCACTGCTTCTTTCATTGCTTCCAATTAAACCTTGCTTGTTAGTTTAACCTCTAGGTAATCCCATCAAACAATTGATGTCAAGGAAACACTGCCCACAGTAGCTTCGGATGAGTGGCCATTAATTTTAATTGCCTTGATATTAAAGATTAAGAAGTATTGGGACTAGCAGAATAGAAACGATCTGATGTCAAGCAAATCCACTTGCTAAAGCTTCCCCAGGCTGCTGGTGATATTAAAATTTTACTGTGAGAATTAAATAAACCTTTATTAGTGATGACTGTTGTTTGATTGGTCCAGGGGTATGCATAAACACAGGATTCTTACACATCTAGAGATAAGACCTTCGATGGTACAGAGATTCCTCAATTATGAAACTGTTAATAAAGCTGTAATCTGATTTTCCAGGCTAGGTTTCATTAATGTATGATAGCTTCTCTGATTGTCAAGGTAATATTAACTACAAAGTACGGAATCCAACAGAGAATTGTTTAGAAGAAGAGAATTAGAAGATGGGCCTTTGTTGCTAAATTCAGAGTTGGGGAATTTTCATTAATTATGCTTAAGAAATGCCAAATTCCCTCTCAACCAGGACTATCTCCCTTTGCATTACAGATATATTTGATAGTTAACTCTTTGAAGGTCTGTTGGTCTTACTCAGACAAGCTAGAGTCATATTATATATTAAAGGGGCTTTCCCAGACCAGCTCTCCAAGTTAGCCTCCTGAGCTGAGGATGTGCTTGTGAGGTAGGGCCTAAAGAGCTTGCTCTAGCAAGTGTACTCAAGACAGATACCTGCAGGGTCCTTCCAGTCTTGATTCAGAACTTTGATTTTCAGAATCATAGTATTCTGGTATGGAATGGATCCTAATAGTCACTGAGGCTGCCTTCTCCTAGGGCAGAAATCCCTCTCAGAGCATCTGTCTCCATCCTCTTGAAGGGCCGGACCCCACAGCAGCAGCATCTCTGGCTTCTCCTTTTTCCCTGACCACAGCCAGTCAGTGGCCAAGTTCTGCCTATTCCCCTTCCATGGGATCTGCCCTCTCCACAGCTACTGCTCTGCCAGACGTAGGCCTCATTGCCTGCTCTCCTGTGGACTCTCCTAGCTCTTCCTCCCACTACCACATCCTGCACTATTACCATGCGCACCTGCCCCCAACACAGAGAGCTCAAAGAAGAGAGCTCGGAGAAGACCAGTAGCCGAGTGGGGTTTGGTCACTCAGCGCTGTTTGAGAGCCTAATATTGTGACAGTCTAGATGTCAGAACTAAGACCAATGAGTGGAAGTGATAGGGAACCAGACCTAATAGTTATGAATAGAGAACCACACGTCCATTAGAACTGTCCAGCAGTGGAATCAGGGACTCTGTGTGGTACCAAGTACCATGTCTCTGGAGGGGGAGGTAACATGAACACAGAGAGACAGAAGAGAAGAAAAGGCAGGTTTAGGGGACACATGAATTTCATTTTAGACTGAGTTGGAGGCAGAACATTTATATGGAAATGTGGTAAAAATTGAGAATGGACCTTCTTCATAGAAGTTAGGTAAAGATGGAGAGGTCATCCACACAGGGACAGTAATTGAAATCATTAATATGGGTAAGATTGCTCAAGGAGAAGGAGAGAATAGGTCCAAGAGCTAAGTCTGAGAAGACACACACACCGGAGTGTCAGGAGGGGCAAAAGTGTGAGTATAATGTCAGAGAAACCCGGCCAAGAAAGAGCCCTAAGAAGGTGGGTGGTATTTACAAGCATCCGACCATGCTTAGAGGTCCAGTGCATTGAGGGGAGAGAAAAGGTCATTGGATTTAGGACAAGTGTGATGCCTGTGTAATCACTTCAGTCAACCACCTTGCCCTTGACATTGTTGAGAGATTAAATGTGGAGTTGTATCTGAAGGATTCTGCATAATGCTTGGCACATGGGAGATACTCATTAAATGATAGTTCTAACCACTACTAATTGGTATGAAGGAAGGAAAGAATACATACACTCTTTTGGGTGGGGGGAAGTGATGGTGGAACAGAAATGGCTAGGGAGTCCTTGTCTAGCATATTTACTTCCTGATGAATTTTGGCTTGTTTCTGTCTGATGATCCTGTGCTCATGATGGCTGCATGGGTCCCCAGCAAGGGCGCCTGCATGTGTATATGTGCGTGTGTGTGTGCACACAGTGATTCCCGAGGGTGGGACAGTATGTGGGCAGCAGTAAGGCCAACATTGTCTTTCTCATGTGGCTCTCTTGCCAGGACTCTTTGGCTTCTTCCAGAAGGATGAGTGCCATAGGTTGAAGAATGAGAGTTCTATTTCCAAAGCAATTAAAGACTTGGCAGAGATGGTAAACAAGTGTGCCCATTGGTGTAAATTGGGTTGGAGGGCTCAAACCACTACTTATTTTTCCTTTGTGCCCCTGAATAGCTGTTCAGGATAAAACAATGACCCTCCTGGCCTGATACCACAGCAACATGCTTCTTTGACAGATTATTAAGAAATTATTGAAAAGCATTTTTAAACTGTTACTTTAATAAAAGAGAGGTCAGAGCCTTTTACATAACATGCAGGTACCTTTTTATAAATTGCTGTGTGGGTTTAGGTGTTGCTTTATATATCTGAGCTCCAAGTGCCTGAACACATTAACTATGATCAGTGAGTCTTGGACTGAAGTTTTGCCGTCAATGAAATGTGATGAAATCTGCCTGTTGCCAAGGTCCTCTTTAGAAATCTCTTCCATAATAGTTTGAAAAAAAAAAAAAAAGCGTATTCCACCTGATGAAATCAGAGCCACTCCTCTGCATTTACATTTGACCTTAATGGAATTGCCTGAGTTTTCAAGTTGTGACCTTCTCATATGTTAACTAGCAGGGCGTACTCAGCCACCTGGGCAGGCATACAGTCTCTTCTAAGGCAGGAGACAAGGGATTTTTTTTCATCCATTATTAATCTATGTTACTCTTTTCAGCAGACCAAACATGATTCTACTGTACAGCTGCCAAAACTGTTCCAGAACCAAAAAGAACAAGTCATCTTTTCACAAGTATTTTTTACTACTTACCTAACATGACAAATGTTTCCATCTACTTTTGGGGGGACTGCTCATTTATATACTAATCAGTATATACTAACTGGCTATTTTTTATGAGCAGTGATCCCAGCCATTTTAGTGTTATTGTGGCTAACTCCAAGAAAGTGTTATTCTAAGAGCATTGAGAGATTTTCCCAGAGAGAAAGTGAACCCCTAAGACCATTACATGTTATTCACAGGATGCTATTGTAGGTTAGGAATTGAGTGTGTCCCAAGGTATCTAATAGTTATTGGAAGTTTGGCATTTTTCACCCTTTGACCTTTTTCCTCCTTCACTCATATCCTTGCGATTTGTAGGTATCCAACTGGTTTGGCAACAAACGCATCAGGTACAAGAAGAATATCGGCAAGTTTCAGGAAGAAGCCAACCTCTACGCTGCAAAGACGGCTGTTACAGCCGCGCACGCAGTGGCTGCAGCTGTGCAGAACAACCAGACCAACTCGCCCACCACGCCAAATTCCGGTGCGTATAGGTTGCTGACTCCCTGCTCAGCCCAGGCAGCCTTGTGCCACAAAGCCCTGTCCCACAGGCCAGGAAACAAGAGCCATGCTGAGGACACAGAGGATTTGCAAAGGAGGATTTATATTAAAATACAGGCTTGTTCTTGGGATGGGTGAATGAGTGGATGGCCAGAGCCTGTAAACCCACTGTTCATAGTGAGTGCCACTCGCTACTCGTAGAGCCTGGAACTTTCAAATTTAAGAGTGGTTTTTAGTTCAGCAATTAGGCAAAGTCTTATCACTAATGGTTATTTTAACTATTTTGTTCCATGTATCATTTTAAGGTCAATAGTGGTCTGTCAAAGAATGAAGCAGAAGTGGGGGGTGTACCCGTCGCTGTGCCTAAGGAGGCTAGAATGTTAGAGTACAGCAGTGCTCTCCACCTAATGGAGCTGCCGCCTCCAGCTGCCGCCCTAAGCGTTTCTGTAGCACCCGCGCTGACATGGTAGGAGGGCACCTAGTTAGCCGTGAGGGGCGTGGTGCCCAACACATGGAGCAATATCCTGGGTCCTCATACAGTCCATTTTGGTCAAATTTTATGTGGCATTTGTGTTGAAGTTAGAAACGTCTTAAAATTACAGGAAACTTGAAATTACATGTGCAGCTAAGTCCAAAGAAATGGGCTTGAAAAGCAATTCAAGGGGCTTTACTAAAGAGATCTTTTACATATATCTTTAAAAGTTCAGAAAGTGAGTGAGTTTCATTGTCCCCCTTACCCTCACCCCACTCCAGTTCTTTTCAATGGGACATGGAAACAGATGAAAGTTAGGTAGAATGTGTGGCCAAGAAAGAGCTTGAGAACAGTGTTTCTTCTCTGGGTAGCTGTCTGCCATGACAGTTAGTGATGGTGGAAGGCTCATTTAACAACCATCTCCTAGAGGTAAATGACAACAAGGGGATTGTTCCAGGCCAGCTACTGGGTGTTTTTCTGTCTTTGTTTATGTTTCTTATTTGGACTTCCCCATTGATGGGACTTCCCTAGATGCAAGATGAATCATAGGCCCGAACTCTTTGGAGTTATTTACCATCCTCTTAGATCTGGAAATGCTTTATGTTGTACACAGCCCCGCCCTTCTGCACCTCTTCTCCTTCCCTGCTCTAGGTCTCTGAGGGTTTTATGTGTAGCTCTCTGTTATTCAGCTACTTAACTCTTTCCTTTCCAGGTTCTTCTGGTTCTTTTAACCTCCCAAATTCTGGGGACATGTTCATGAACATGCAGAGTCTGAATGGGGATTCTTACCAAGGGTCCCAAGTCGGAGCCAATGTGCAATCACAGGTAGGAGAAATGCCCCAGCTGGGGCCTTTCTAGCAGGGTAGGGTTTGGGCTCAAAACTCCTTAACTCTCACCCCATGGAATGGTCTGCACTTCCGTGCAAAACCTGTGCTGGGTGCTTCCAAATGTGACCATCTGCCCCATCATTTAATTTAATGAGAATCAAGCAAACAGTGACTTTGGGTGATTCAAACCTGATGACCTTTGTGAATGCATTCGGCTCTGGCTTGAGCTCATGGAGAAGGGTTGGGTGCATCTTACTTTTATAACAAAATAAAACAGAAAAATTGTGTGTGCCAGCATGTGTATGATTTAAAAGCATATTACTCTGTTTCATTTCTGTTTTTTTTTAAAGTCAGAATACAAAAACCTGAGTTCTTAAAGTACATTCCAGGTTCAACTCTTCTCTCATCCTCTTAATTGAGAACAGCTACTTGTTTTATGCATATAAAAGTTGTGTGTGCGTGTATAAAAGGGAGAGAGAGAGAGATCCAGTATATATATTTACAAGAAGTTCTCACCCATAGCCATGTACATTAAGTTGCTATAGATGGAAAGTTTGCATTGCCATGAAGATACTATTTTTTGGCTGGCATGAAAAACAAAGCTGTGTGAGTTTAAATATGCAAAGATTTGTTAAAATTCGCATTGCCATGAAGATGCTATTTTTTGGCTGGCATGAAAAACAAAGATGTGTGAGTTTAAATATGCAAAGAATTGTTAAAATTCTGCCAGTCACATTTGATTGATAAATTTCTCTTTCGTTGAAGATGCTAACCTCATGGCACACATAATTCAAATTGTTACCTTTTGTAAGTGATGATGTTTTAATTGATTCGGGATGATGAATTTTGTTTCATCTCATTTATAGGTGGATACCCTCCGTCATGTTATCAATCAGACGGGAGGCTACAGTGATGGCCTTGGAGGAAATTCACTGTACAGTCCACATAATTTAAATGTGAGTACTCTGGGGAGCCAGACTCAAAGAGCTGTAGGAACAGTGTCAGGGAAACAGTAACTAATAAATAAATTAATGGCCCTTTGACTTGGCTTCTTATGCTTTTGGCAGGTGGAGAAGGTAGCATTTTCCACCGCACTTTTATTTTATGAACCTAAACACTTGATATTACCTAAATGCTCTTAGAAGTCCTCATAGATGTCCAGAGTGGCTGCTGTTCTGTCATCAATAGGGTCTTAAGCCTTAGCCTGTTAAGATGCCATCTCCTTCTGGCCGTGCTGTTCCAGGGAAATGGTGAAAAACAGGTCATTTATCTTAGAATCAAGCAGCAGGAAAAATCCCCAAACACAGCTCAAGTAAAGGGAGCAGCCTTGGAGGGCCCCAGACAGATCAACACAGCAAGCTAAACAAAGAAATCTGTTCCTGAGAGCAACTTCCTGTATTACCAATGTGGGAGACAAAACATATTCAGCATTTGTAATGGCTTCTCAGGTTTTGATTATGGAGGAAATTTTAACTTTTGGAACCAATTTACCACAACTTTGATTTCTCCCCAACCCTGACATGGGTGGAAAATGGCAAAACATTACAGCTCCTAAAAGGGAGTCAGGGTGGGGGCTGAGGGTCACCAGGGTGGGGCTGGGGTGGACAGAATCTGGGGTTCCAGACTTAGGGAGGAATGAACTCCCGGGTAGGAGAGTCAGGAATAAAATGGACAATATTATCCCCTTTTAGGTTCTTGGCTTGCTATGAGAGTAAATATTAATGACGTAAAAAGTGATTGAGGATGTTCAATTGTAAAGGGAAAAAAGGACCATTAAATACTCAAATCTTTTACATTTGAAATGTCAAATCTTTCTTTTTGGGTTTATAAATAACTCATAATAACCCACAACAAACCATATAAAAAGCCTTTTAGTTGCATTTCTCCTTTTTCATTTAAGTGTTTTGAAATGCTTCAGAGAATGTGCGATATCCTTATCAACATGATAAAATATGAAACTGTGATTGCCTGCAGCATTTTACAGACATGAATTCCATCTTCACTGATGAGGCTTGATAAGGCGCTGTTGTATAATACAGTGCATAATCTCAAACCACCAGAGTAAGGATTAATTTACTTTGAAAAAAAGAATGCTTGCTGACAACCTCTCCTCCAGCTGCCTCGCTGGGTAAAAATATTGTACATTTGTTGTTTATAAATTTGGATAAAAGAGGAATGATGTTTACTTCAGATGGAATATCTTTAGACTTGTATCTGTGTAGGAGTTTTTCTTTTTCTGAGTAGATTTTCATACCTGAGAGGTAAAAACAGGTTTTAGATAGAGAAGAGGGTTTCTTGGAGTCCATCCACACAAACATACATGAGCACATCACCATCCAACTTGCACAACTGAGGCTTTGAAAATACACTGCCATAGCTCTATTTTTCTCCCAGCCTGAATTTGATATGCCTCTAGCCTGGAAACTCCTTTTCCCTTGGCTCTGGTCCCCTCTTTGGGTGGTTGGGTTTCCCCTCTCCTCCATCCCTCTGCGGTCCTGGAGGAAGGAAAGGTGCTTTATGTGCAGAGCAGTGCAGTTAGTCAGAGGGCAGGGAGTTCTCTAAGAGCAGAGATCTTGGAAGAAGGAAAAGTTCTCAGTACGAGGCTCATTAAATAGCTGTATCCAGGTTGGGCAGGGAATCCAGGCAGAGTTCTCAGTGGCCTAGTGACACAGGCCTAAAAGAAGACATTTTAGATGGACTCACAGAAGAAGTTGCAGACAGACGTGAGGAAGGCAGGGGGACCTTATGACCCACCCTGACCTTGGTGCGGGAGGTCTGGGGCTGGGGGCAGTGCAGCCTGAGGCTAGTCTGTGCTGCAAGCGCTGGGTGTCAGCCAGCTCACCCTCACCTTCTTTCCAGAAAGGCCCGCCTTGTCACTTCCACTCAGTGTTCCCCGACTCACAAGCCCAGCACCTCCCTCGTCTTGACTGACATAAAAATATGTAGCGACAAGCTGTCTGCCACAGCAGAAATCTGATCAGACATTGATTTCAGCAATTGCCTCTAAAGGCCAAGACATAAGGCAAATTTGTTTCTGAATACTGTTACTGCCGATGCAGGTCTGCGGCAGGCAGGGCCAGTGGCTTGTGAAAAGCAGCAGCAACGTCCCAAATAGGAGCTCCAGTTACAGATAATTGGAATGCAGATTTGAGTAGTATGTGCTCCTCCACAGCTCATGCATTTTCATTCTGGAGGATCCTTTTTGGAGGGAAAGTCTGGCCTTTATTTTCCAGGGGTTATACTGTCAGGCGTGTATGGAAAGGGGGCGGGCAGCTTCTATGGAAACAAGGATTAAGCAGGGCTGAAGTTTGTACTCCATGGAGCCCAGCGCCTTGGTGAGGCACCGCATTGAGCTTCTCCACTGCTCCCTTCTTAAAAGATTTCTTTTTGAGTCATTTTATTTTTACCAGCAAATCAAAGGCCAAGCTCCGTGCCAGCTTGAGACAAGCTGAAGCCCTCCTTTAGCATGCTGATTTATTGCCAAGTCTTTCCTTGGTGGGATGGATTTGTTTTACATGCATTTAATCCCACTTTAACACATGCTTCAAACTCCTGCCAAAGTGGGTTTAGAAAATACATTTTGCTAATGTATCTTTGCTCTCATGTTGTCATCTGGGTATTTTAAATTGGGGAGTAGAATTAATATGTAGACGTGCACCCGTTGAACTGTGTTTCTCCTTTCAGGCTAATGGAGGCTGGCAGGACGCAACAACTCCATCTTCTGTGACTTCTCCTACAGAAGGCCCAGGAAGTGTGCACTCTGATACCTCTAACTAATCTCCGGCAACACTTTTCCCTGAGCTGACATGCCTTGATAATTGCATTCAGAGCAATAGGAGGAAAAGGAAAGCGTTTTTGTAGCCCACCATCTACAGCTTTACTGTAAAACCTTGTCTTATGAGAGAACTTGGTAAATCTGTTTTTTAAGAAATCATAATCATTTGTATTTATACTTAAAAACACACAATGTTAAAAAAGCACTTTATCCAATTAGGCCAAGATTTAACATTGTTGACAGTCCTGTAGCTATTTTATCATAATTTATTATCAATATTTTACATTAATGGTTTCACAGTTGCCAATTCCTTGGCCTTAAGGGTAAAAAGTACAATATATGCTAAACCTCAATCGTTAAAGCAGATGTAGAGATTCACCTCACCTAAATTGAGCTTCTTGCATATTTCCATCACAGACTTTGTCTTTCACATTGCTAATGGAGTTGGAATAAAGGAGCCATTTGGCTCTGTTAATGATGGTTGTGTTTAAGAATCTTCCTCGTCACATTTGTATTGCGTTTTCTTACATTATAATTAGATCAGAGACTGGTAGCATCTTTTCTCTCTCTGAAAGCACCAGTGCCCAGAGTCTGCTCAGTAATTACACCATGGATCCAGATTGTCCTGAGAGATGAAGATACCTGCTGCTGATAGAGGTGAACATGAGATCCGTCTGGGGTGTTACGGTGTGCACTGGGTGCTGCACACACTTGTCAAGGTTTGCTACGTCCTCTGGGCATCGACAAGAGGCCCTGCTCTCTGGAGTGTTGTATATAGTGTAGCAAAAGAGTATTTATACATCTCACCAATCAAAACACAGCTTTATTACCTCATGCGAACTCATACAAACCAATAGAATTTCAACATGTTCTGTAGCTTAGAGTGCTCACTTACTACCTCTGAACAATACTCACGCTGTAGTTTGTCTCTTTCTTATCTTTTTGCATCTTGTAATTAACTCTTTGTTTCCCTTCATAAAATGTAATGTATATTGTAATCTTTTAAAAGAAAAAAATCAGGGTTGCATTTGCAACTTTTAAAAAACCGAGAGTGGAAACATTGGGTCTTAAATTAACACAGGATCAGTAAAACTGTTGTAAATACTGAGAAACATTTTGAATGTTCTTCATCTTGTTACTAATCCATGCAAAAAAAAAAAAGCGGCAACTAATTGTGATGCATTCAGATTTCAGTATTCAGTACTGTATATTTCACCCTGTGTAATGGGGCCCCCCTCTCCTTTCTCTCTTTTTGTATTGTATGCGATTCTGAAACTGATTGAGTCATGAAAATAATTTGTGGCGGTGATTCTAATGTATTAAAAACGTTTCGTGTTCCTTTCTAACTGGATTACACCCTGGATTGAAAAAGTCTTCCTTGTGGTAGCTATATGTAGTTCCAAACATGAATAAACTTTTTGCTTTCATGATTAAATGTTGACGCGATTTCTTATTCCCCTGTATGAACTGACCGGAGCAGACAAAGGAGAAAGCCAGTGGGAGAGGGACCCGGAGATGGCCGGTGAAGCTGGGAGCGGAGAAACAGCGCCTATGACTGATGGCCCTCTCTGTGCAGAATCCAGCCAGCTGCTCGGGCCATCGCCATGTGTCCTCAAGAGGTGCTTATGCTCTAAGGACACCACAAGAAAATGCTACCCATAGATTAGGAAACTAAAGCTCATATTAGGCAAATGCTACAAGATTGTAGAACCTAGGGAGTAGGGGACCACACTTTAAACCCAGGGCTTTCTGCCTGTGACTCTCCTGACCTAATGATACATCTGGCACTTGTTAGATGGAAAGAACTTTTCTGTAATTAAAAAAAAGTCTTGTCACATTCACTTTCTCACTTTCATAACTTCTATGAGACACCAGTTAAAAACAAGCCAAAGTTTCTCAGAAAAGAGTGAGCTTCAGGTACCATAAAAAATAAAAAATGTCCAAACACCCAACCCTTCTCTTAACATATTTTAAAACTCTAAACTTGTAAAACATAAGAACTAGAAACGCTTTAGCTACATAGAACACTGTTTTTGTTTCATTCAAATTGTTAGAATCCCCATATATTTATATATACCTCTGTTGCTTATATCTAAATCTTTATAATAAGTCAATAGCAGGTAATTGGCCTGTTTACTATATCTCAAGGAAATTGACTCACAGGAAATCAGATTAATGTTAATCAGTTGCAGTAAATTGTCTATGATAAATACAACTGTTTCACTATTTCTGCTGGTAGAGCCAGGCAAAAAAAGGTCTAGGGCCACCATTCCCATTAATCTTGAGGCCTTAATAGTACAAGAGCAGACTATAGATTGCCCTTCAAACTGTCCTCCCTCAGCCTGCCAGTAGGCTCTCAGCCTGCCTGAAGGAATCTCTCCCATGGCTAAGTAGTTATTTGCATGATTCAATTAACTTATGGGTCAGCCTTTCTTTGTACATAAAACAATCTCTCTGTTATGTGGTTTTGCAAAATACCCTGTGGAACCCTGACACATGCACATACAAATGAATCTTCACTATCCAAAAACATACTTCCAAGAACATCCCAGATTTTAGCTCAGTCCAGTCTGTTGAGAGAAGCATGCGCCAGTGTTTATTGATTCACACATTAACACCCTTGGACACCAAGTCTGGGGCTTCATTCCGGTAGGCCTAAATAAGACTAGCTGTTCCCTTTCCATGTGCCAGGTTAGGAGTACTTTGGCTGGGCTGGGCTGGGACTGGTACTAACACTAATGGGGTCAAACAGACCTGGGAGGGCACCCGTCAGGTATGAGAAGAGCTTGAGCACAGGGCCTGGCACGTTCCATATGTGTGCTTGACCATGGGCAGAGTTCCACTTGTGCCCTCATGGGGGCCTTTCCAAGTCTCAGCGCCTCCCTGGGCTTCAGTGTCCTCATTCTCCTTGGAAGTCCCTCTACAGGAGGATGACTTCACAGAGAGATGCACCCTGTCTCCCTGGTGAATGCCTGTCCATTACGGCTGATCTCAGACCACTGCATCCCTGACAACCAGGCCTTCCCTTCCCCCCCCCATGCAGTACTCAGGTCGCCTACGAGATATCCAAGCAGAGGCCTAAAGGAGGAGGGCCAGGAAGACAGATGAGGTGTTGGGTTGGTGTTAGGCTCCGGGGAGGGTAGAATGAACAAGGGGAAGAGCACGTGCAAAGACCAGGGGGCACTGGGCAGAGAGACGACTGAGGACGCTCCTGTTCTCCCTTCCCAGGCTCTCCCCAAACCTCACAGTAGCTTCACGAGGAAGGTTCTGTTAATACCTCTACTTTCAGATGAGGAAACTGAAGCCACTTGGCCCAATACTCTCAGAACCAGAATATGAGTATGTGTGTGTGTGTGTGTCTGAAGCCAAAACCCCCATTTGTAACCCTCTGTGCCCGGCTCTCATGTCAAAGTGTCTGTGTCATTCTGTTGGTGAGCCTAAGGTAGGAACTGAGCAGAGAAGGGGGCAGATGACTCCCACCCCATCAGAACCATTGGCTCTCACCCCAGGGACACCCTCAGGAAGACTGCTGTGTCCGCAGGCACTTGAGGGCAACAAACAGCCTGCAGCTGGTCCCTGCCTAGCCTGGCGTCCCAGCCCCACAGATGGTAAGCCCAGCTATCCCTCAGCCCTGGTGACTCAGTGGCCCTGGACTCAGCCGATGTGCAGAGCCTGTCGCCAGCAGGGCCCCTCCCAGGGCCCCACTGGGAGCCACACCTCACAGCCAAGTGGATGCCAGCCTGTCACAGATATCCAGGGGCTCAGTGTGGCTCCCTAGCTAGGACAGCGCCAAGGCTCAGCACCTGTGAAGGTGACTCCCAAGTGAGACTGCCTGGGTTGGCTCTGGCTCAGCCTCATGCTAGCTGTGTGTCCTTGGGAAAGTCATGTAGCCACCCTGTGCCTCAGTTTCCTTAGCTGTCAGGCACCTGCCTCCAGACTTTGTCAGGATGATGAGGCAAGTTGGTACAGGTAAAGTGCCCTGCACAGAGTATTACCTACTGATCCACGATTTGCCCTGTGGTGGAGATTTGCCCTCGAATTCTAGCTTATGTTCTGCTCCCTCACTGTTGATAAAATAGGTCTTCTGACACCCTGGTTGATCCATCTTCAAAGCAGCATGATGTAATGTGAGGAGCTAGGACACTGGAGCCAGGTGAGTTCGGCCACTTACCAGTGAAGTGTGACCTTGGGCATGTCACCTCTCCTCTGTGGCCTCAGTATCCTCACCTGTAAGATGAGGAGACTTTTCCTACTTTTCTCACAGGGACACTGTAAATGATAGTTGGCGCACACATGGTGCCTGGCCCGTGAGATGGAGTGAGTTCTCTTACTGTGGTCATTGTTACGTGGAGCCTTGCATCAGAAGGGGATGCCCGCTGTCTGGCCCCTCTGGCTGGAATGATTACTTCCGGTCAGCAGGGGGTAGTCAGGGGGTGTCAGCTGCCCAGTGAGGGTCCTGGGAGTGGCTCAGCCTCTTCAACCCACCCGTCCAGCCTGCCCACCCTGCCTCCTCAAGGCTGGACTGAGGCCTTGGCCTCACCTCTCACCATGAGTCCAAGAGACAATAAAAGGCTGATTCTTTTTTCTGGTAAAATTTCAGCAGAAAGTGTATGCATCATTAAATATGGAAATCCAGAATTTTATTAGCAATCTGCTAGATCTGAACTGACGCCAATTAAACAAAAAAGATATCATTTATAAAAAGGCAGAGTTCAACTTGTATTAAATATGAAATGCAATTTTCTCCTGTTTGATTTATTACTGGTGGTCCATTGTTCAAAGAAGCATGTTATATTTCAATAGAGAAATATTGTTTATTCATTAATATTTTAAAACGGGCTTATTGCTGTGCATGGCTCTCACCGAATGAAACTTATGATTTAAAACATGAATTAATAAACACATTTGAAAGTGTTAGACGAGATCACAACCTCTCATTTTTCATTTTCCTGAGAGCATATTAAATTTTTATAATTCTGCATCTACAGTTTTTTCTTTTAAATAAAGATGCAGATTCCGAATTACCCTGCTAATTTCAGGTAACCAAGAGTGCAAAGCAATATCTGGGGGACCCATGTCAGGATCACAGAATCCAAGAAGATGCTCAGGTTTATTTTTGTAATATTCATAAATCAAAATAAATGAGGTTTGTGCCGGAGGCAGTGTTCATGTGTGTGAGATTCTGGCTGGAGCTGGCCCCCTACTCTGGGACTGACTGTGGGTGCAGGTGGGTTTAACATGCCAACGTTCCTGGACACACCCATGTGTGATTGTAAGTGTGTGTCCACCAAAATACATGTCCATGGGACTAGGTGCTTGAGTGCGTACTGTCTGAGTGTATCGCAGTTGTCTGGTTCAATAGTCAACCATTATTGAGTACTTACTATGGCCAGACTGATAGTAATACTGTTACCGATTGCTGATGGCAGAGGGTGAGCTGGTTATAGGCTGACCTCCCCACCTCCCCTTCCACGCACCTGCTCTGAGCCATCTCTCTACTGGGATCTGGGGCGGTTGAGTCCCTCTAACACCAGAAGTGATGCCTTCTAAGTGGTGAACTCTTGGGAAATACTTGTTGTTGTGCTGATAGACAGAATCTTAGGGAAGAGAGGGATCTTTCTGGGCTGGAGGGAAGGGTTCAGCAAGGATGAGTTGATTTAGGTTGGGAGCAAAGCACAGCCTAGATGGGGGACCATGGAGGAAAAAGGGGTCCAGGGAAGGCAGAGGGAGGGGCAGCCTGAGGACAAGGAGTGACTCCCCCCAAGTGGAGCACCCCACCCATCTACCAGCTCACTCCCTGTCCAGCCCTTGTTGAGCCCAGCTCCCAAACACACTGCAGGGCATGAGCTGTGGCTGCCCCACTTGGTAGAGGAAGAGGCAGAGGGTCTAAGAGGAAAAGATTTCCCTTTGGGTATACGTTTGAGGTCCATGCCTTCCTCTAGAAAGGTTAGAGAAGAGGACATAAAGTTTGCAAAAGAGACCAGCAGGGTTGTGTTGCCGTGGGTGCGGGAGGAGATGGGGGTTGGGGAGAGCCTTGGGGGAAGCCCCTTCCAGAAGGAAGCCCCCTCAGTGGTGGAGGATCAGTCCTTCCCCCCAGAATACCGGCTCAGGAAGGACCTCGGAGATGAGCTCATCCAGACTGGCCTGGGGAAAGTGGAGGCACAGGAAGGCCACTAAGACCCCCGGGAACAGGTCCGCTGCTCAGCCCATTCTGGTACACACATGTGGAAGTTTCTCCCAGGTGGAACTGCTGGCGTGGAGTATCTGCTCCTCTGAAACTATGCCAGGGAAAGCCAAATCGTTTCCCAGAGCAGTTGTACCGACTTACACCTCCACATCCTTGTCAACATTTGGCATTAAACCTTTTTTTTTCCAACCTGGTGGTTAGATGATGACATATCAGGGTGATTTTAATTTTAATTTCCTTGATTGCTAATGAGGTTGTGCATCTTTTCACGTGTTACATTGATTATTTGCATTTTCCCTTCTGTGAAGCACCTGTTGAAGCCATTTACCCATTTTCACATCTTTTTCTGATTGCCTTGTAGGGTGTTTTAATACAATATTAATTTTAACTAGCACTTCCTTTCTGGTTACTATTTTTTGTGTATGGTGCAAGGTGGAGGTCTAATTGTCCCAACACTATTTATTAGAAAGTTCGTCTTTCGCCCAGTGATCTGAAATGTCACCTCCATCAGGTATCAAATGTCCTCATGTGTAGCTCTGTTTCTGGGCTCGCATGGCTATTATATTATGTCTGTCTCTGTGCCTTAACTACCTGAGTTTTAGACTTGGCCTTGATGGCTTAACTAGCCGATACCTTAACTACCTTGGTATATAGACTTGGCCTTGATGGCTGAGAGAGCAAGTGCTCTGAAATCATTCTTCTTCAGGGATATTTTGATCATTCTTGACCCTTTATATGTCTGTGTACATTTTAGAATCAGCTGGTCAAATGCCTTAAAAAATTTCTGCAGGGATTTTGGCTTGATCACGTTAGGGGAATTGACATCTTTAAAATAATGAGTCTTTTGATCCATGAATGAGATCTCTGTCTACATTTATTTAGACCTTCTTTAATGTCTTTCAATGAAGTTTTGTGCATTTCTCAATCCAAATGCTCAGGCTCCCACTCATTCATACCAAGTACCTCCATGTCAAACTCCAAGTTCTCTTTGTCTTAACTTTCTCCATCAGAGCCATGGCCAGGGGGCAGGCCTTTCCCAGCAAAGAGTCCCACCCAGGTGAGATGCCACACTCCGAGTAGGAAGTTCCTCTCCCTGGGACTGTGAAGTCAGGCAGCTCAAGGCGTTCTGCTCTGCTAAGCTGTGATTCTCTGTATTTGCCTGTCTGACTCTCCCATTTTGGGGGCAGTGGTTTGCCCTGCGGCCTCACTTCTCTGACAGATCCAAGAAGTGTTGATTTTTCAGTTTGTTCAGCTTTTTACTTGTGTTTAGGATGAAGCGACAATTTCTAAGCTCTTTACACACCAGACCAGAAACTGGAAGTCCCTCCTGGCTTCCTTGCTTTCCAATACACACATATACTCGAAAGTATATGTCATCATTCCGTATGGACTGGTTTTCAACTTTTCTTTCTTTTTCTTTTATTTTTTAAGAACTACCTCCTGGTTCTTTCCGTTTCCTTCCTAGAGACTTACTGCAGTCTTGGGTATTGGCTGTGTGGTACTCCATAGCAGAGATGTGTCCTCATTTAACTAATCTCCTACTGATGGACATTTATCTTGATAGCTTCTCGCTCATCTACAGTGCTCCAGAAACATCCTTGAATAGAAATCACTGATAAATCATAGAAACTTCTGATCATTTCTGTAGGCTAAGTTTGTAAAAGTGGAGTTGCTCAGTGAGAGGGTGTATGAATTAAAATTTTGAAACACCCACATCTCCCCCAAAAGGCCATGCCAGTCTGCCCTGTGTCTTCCAGGCAGCCTCACTCTTCAGCACAGCGGAGCTGGGTGGAGGTTGGCAGAGCCATGAACCCCACACACGTCCACACAGACTCAGCTGAGTACGCCGCCTCCCTGGAGCACATTTTCCCCAAATTACTGACCATGTTTGCCAGGTCCTCCATGGCCTCAGTCTCACCTGGATGGGAGAATCTTCCAAAATACTGACTTGCTGGACAACTCTGGGAAATTTTCCCCTAATGATAATAAGAGAAACAATAGGCATCAGTGACCCAGTGGTGGTTTCTTACGGCAGGTCCTGGGCTAAGCCCTTGGTGAATATCATCTCCTTTGGACTTACCAGCCCCATTTTGCAATGTGCTCAGAGGAGGGGAGCTGCTTGCCCAAGCTCCCACAGCCAGGGTCAGTCCTGGTGGGCCCACTCCAAGCTGGTGAGACTAACCTCTCCACCATCACTTCTCTGAGCTCAGCTGTGCCAAGGGTCAAGGGTATGAACCCTACCTTCCTCATAGGGTGGAGGTTCAGGGAAGCAGGAGAGAGTCAGTGTCAGGGACTGGCCTGAGACCAGGGTTCCAGCTCAGTCTGGGGTTTCCGCCTTCATGTACCAGACACCCGCAATGGGTGGCCCAGGGCTCGATGGTGGCTGTGTGAAGGGGGACTTCTAACACAGGCTTGTGGGTCTTGTTTCAGGAAGCCAGGTTGTCCCTCACACCACTGCGGCCTGCGATGGGTCAGCCAAGCCGGGTAGCAGTGGGGTGAATGAGAGGAGTTTGGCCTTTGGAGTCCAGCGCCCACAACCTGGGCCCTTCCCCTCTCTGAGCCTCAGCTTCCCCATCTGTAAAATGGGGGTGGTGCCTTGTAGGGCTGTGCGAGGACTGGATGACATCTTACTGATGCATTGCTGACCCTAGGGTTCTGCAGACAGTAGATGCTCATTAATCAATGTTCCTGATTCAGTGGCCAGGGCACCCAATCCAGCAACATCTTTGGGGGGGCCATGGAACCATAGGAGCGACTTTGCTCCCATGCCTTGTCCAAATGGACAAATGAGCAGACTGCTGCTCTGCGTCCTCAGGCTGCCCCCCGCCCCTGCTGAGTCCCTGGCCTTCTCCCCACCCAGCAGGCTTCTTCCCCACTCCCCCCACCGACTGCACCCACTTGACCCACTGGGCTCAGAACAGTTGCTTAATTTGCACATTATAACAACATGAGAGTTGAAGCATTCAGTGATGAATACGGCATGAAATAAGGACTCCCGGAATCTTGTCTTCCAGCTTTTGATGGCTCACAAAAGCAGAATAGATGTCATATGCTCCAACAATACCTGGCACCCTACCCCCGTGAGGAGCGAACCCCTGGAGGTCTCTATCAAGCCCACAAGTGTGCTACATTGTGGACACATCCCTGCGCGTACTGTGCCTTGTGTGTATTTCTGAGTGGGTGTCGCGTGGCTGTGTTACACTGTGCTGTGCTCTGAATGCCAGGGGACGGCCTGTGGTGTTTGACGTCTGTGTGGCTCTGTGTTGCCCAGCCCACGTGTCTACTGTAGGGCATGTCTAAGGGGGGGTTGCAGACATGTTTGTGTCCTGAGAGCAAGAGAGAGATTTGAGATTTATGTGCTTCCTCAGTATTTGTCGAGGACCTACTATGTGCCAGGCATTTCTTCTTGGCATAGCAGATGCAGCAGAGACCAAAATAAACTCACATCCCCTGCCCTGGTGCTGCTGACATTGTAGTGGAGCAGATGGAAATGCTGAGGCCTGTGTCATGGCTCAGACTAGGTCCCCTCAAAAGACAGGGTGAAGTTCTAATCCCCAGAACCTGTGAATATGACCTTATTTGGAAATAGGACCTTTGCAGGTGAAGTCAGGTTAAGATGAGGTCACACTGGATTAGGGTGGCCCTTAATCCAAAATGACTTCTGTCATTATAAGAGAAAATAGAGATGCACACACAGCAGGAAGGCCGCACGGAGACCCAGGCAGACTGGAGCGAGGTGTCTGCAAATCAAGGGACACTAAGGATTGCCAGCAACCAGCAGAAGCCTGGAGAAGGTGTGGAACCAGCTTCCCTTCAGAACCTTCAGGAGAAACCAGTCCTGCCAACACCCTGATTTCAGACTTGCAGACTCCAGCACTGTGAGAGAACAAATTTCTGTGGTTTTAAGCCCACAAGTTTGTGGTACTTCCTGGAAGGCCCAGGAAGCTAATGTGGCCTGAGACCCATACCCAGGGCAGGTCATGGGCACAACTGACCCCAGCAGGGTCTAAGGATCCCAGCACAATGAAGCCAGTATATCAGAGTGTGGTGGGGGCTTGGGTATCAGTGGAATCCCAGTGTGCCCTTTCCAGGCCTCAGTTTCCTCATCTGTGAAGTAGGTTAATCATAGCACCTTCCTCTCAGGGGCCTTTGGGTTTTTAGCAAGATGGTACAAGGTGACAAGCAGCATTTGCCCAGGAAATGTGGGCACTTTTTGATCAAAATGATGTGCGTTCACCCTACAACCATGGGCTGCTAGAACAGTCCCCTTTCTTGACTTTTCTAAATCAAATGGAGTCTGGGCCTGGTGCCTGGACATTTCCTCCCTGTCATTCAGGGGCTCCCCGCTGCCTCCCCAGAGTCCCGGATGGGTGTGGTGTTCAGACCTAGGACATCCTGGCCCTCTGGCACATCCTCAGCCTGCCCTGTGTCATCGGACCATCCCATTGCACCGGGGCACCTGGACATACCTCCACCTGGGCAGCCTCAGCCCTGACTGCAGAAGCCACTGCAGGGTCCTTTCCACAGCTCTCAGGCCGCAGCTCAGGGGCCCATCGGCATGGCCATCCCCGGGGTGGCCTGGGAGGACTTCCCGGCCCCACGGAATTCCCACCTTCCTCTGGCTCCCTTCAGGGTTCAGATGAGCCCCAACCTTTTCCTTCTTCCCTTGGGGGAGTCCCAGCTTCATTCTTTGTTTGGCCTGATGCCCCAGCACAGACCTGGGTGGGGGGTGTATGTTCAGGGTGGTTCTAGAAGTTCCAGGGAAGTGTTAAGTCCCCCAGGAGGTGAGACCAAGCCCCTGTACTCAGAACCTAAACTTCTGGTTACCATGAAGAGGGAACAGTTCACTTGTTGGATGTCACTGACTTGGGCAAATTTCCAAGCAGTTTCTCTTACCACCACCGCCCTCATCAGCGCTGTTTATTTTCCCGCCTCATTATGACCCGGCTCTCCATTCTGGCTCCCCATCTTAGGGTAACATTTCAACGGCCATGTGAATCTCTCTTTACGCTCCGGTGCTTAGCTGTCCAGCTCTTCTCTGTTGCACCCACACTGTGGCCTGGTCACCCCAAAACTTGTCTGCCACCAAAGCCTTTACAAATCCTTAAAACCTCCCCCTGACCCCTGACGTCTCATCTCCTCATCTCCTAGTAGGTACATAAGGACCAAGTAACGTCTGAATCGCTGCTACTAACAGTCTGTCCAAGGCAATCTAGACTTTCTCCGTCATACTTCTCAGAATTTTTCCAGCCTCCACCCACTGCTCAATTCCAAAGCCACATTCACATTTTCTAGGTATTTGTTACAACGTTCCCCAACTTCCAGGTTCTAAAATCTGTGTTAGTTTCACATTGTTACTGTAAAAATTCTGCCTCCCCAATCCCTTGTCCCCTTTCCATCTGCCACGCCTGCCTGGCAGATCCTTGAAGCTGGATGAAGGTGGTGGTCCATGTTCTCCATGCCACCCTGTTACTGTGCTTTCAAAGGGAGTCACATGGTTGCCCAGCTGGGAGTGGCTGTCATTCACGCTGCCAGCCTCACCTGGGCGGGCTGACCTTGTGGTTTTTCCAGCCTGTCTGCCTGGCCACAGGGGGTTTTCTCTTCAGCCACGGAAGAGAACTAACCTGAGGTTCCCTGGGAAAACTGGGAACTTCCGGCCAAGACGGGTTGTCAGCAGGCAGGGAGGAGCCAGGACAGGGCTGAGGCTGGTATCTAGGGCTGCTGGGCATAGCGGGCTGGGACCAGGGCTGACCCTTGAAGGTGACTCTTGGAGGCGCCAGCAGCTCCCGGAGTAGGTGGTCTGAGATGCCACTTCCCCCAAGGACACCAGAGAGTGAGGCAGAGGGTCCCGTGGGGCAGGACGGTGTGCGGCTGCAGCTCTGTGGGCCCCAGAGCCCTGGCCCAGGGAGGCAGGCAGGGCCGCCTGAGGCTGTGCAAGGGAGGCTGCAGGGCCGGCCCTGGGCCCCAGCGGAGTGCAGGGCGCTGGGGGAGACAGAAGAGGGGGCTATGAGGGTCCTTGAGTGAGGGATGTGTGTGTCAGTGCACATGTGCCCCATCTGTGATGTGGGAGGTGCAGGGAGGAAGGTGTGTGTATGTGATGAGCTTTGTGAGCAAGCAGGTGTGACTACAGATGTGATGGATGAGCTATGCATCCCACCTCATTGTGCTGGGGGCTCTCTGGAGAACTTCAGGAGGCTTGAGGCCAGAGGTCTGAGCCCCAAGCTCATTGCCAGGAGCCAGAGCTCTCACCTGCTCCTCTGCTTGCCAGCTGTGCCACCTCAGGCTGGACGTGCGTGCCTGTAAGCCTCACTTTGCTCATCTGTGAAATGGGAATGATGATGGCGCCCTTGCAGGTGTTTTGGGGGATTATGTGAGATAATGGCCAGGAGAGAGCTTGGCATTTAACCAGGTGGTGTGCCACCCAGGGGCATGTTGTCCTCCACACATACATTCATTCTGTAACTGCAGAGGACCCATCCGTGCCCTACTGGCCCCTGTCTGTGGCTGGCCTCCCTGTTGCCCCCAGGACAGCTAGAACACTGTTTTGCAGGCCCTTGGTCCCCTGCCTGGTTCCCCCCCTTGGCTGCATCTCCGCGGTGGTCCAGCAGGTTCCCCCTTTCGTCTCACGCCTCTGTCCTCTTATTTTCCTGCTTTGCACTTCTGCCTCCCTGCTGCCCCTGAACCCCCACCAGCATCAGAGGGAGAAGCGGGGCACTGCAGGACGTGTCTCCTGTGTTTACTGAAAACTCGCCTTCCAGCCTCTGAACCTTATAGAAATATGGTTTCAATTTCCCCTTTGAATTGTGCATCAAGAAGAAAACTGTGGCCACTACGTATTTTTCCCTGTGAGGGCATCATTTAGTCTGGAGTCCGTGGCTGGGCTGGGTTAGTAGGAGGGGCGTTTGCTGCCAGGTCACTTCCAAATTAAACTCAGGGGTTCATGAGTCCTCATGAGGAAGGGATGGGAGAGGGGTGGCTAGGCATGAGATGGGCCTCTCTACTGGTGAAACTGAGGCCCAGAGAGGCCAAGGTTATGAGCTGGTAATTAGTGCATTGAGGATGTGAACCCAGTGCAGGACGAAACTTCACCATGGTCTCACCACATACCCTGGCCCAGGACACATGAGCAGGCACAGTGCTAAGAGCAGCCATGTGTTCCTGGGGACTCCCTGTGCTCTGGCACGTGAGGGCGGTTCCAGCGCTGTGGAACCCCGGGAGCCGGGATTCTATTACTGCCGTTTTATGGGTCAGAAAACTGAGGCTCAGAGCAGCTATGTGGCTTGTCCACCTTGCCCATGCCTGGACCCCATGGAGTGATGGGTGGACCTTGCTCCCCAGTGACCCTCACCCCAGGGGCCTGCCTCCCTGCCCAGGCAGGAGGGTTCTGGAGCCAGGCTCAGAGTCCAGTGTGGGAAGCTGGAGGGTGGAGTGTCCCTGGATCCGGGTAGGGGCCTGAAAGGGGTATTCTGGGTCCGGCTGTCCTGCAGGTGGCTTTGCACAGCCCCATGCAGTCCCTGGCCCTCTCCAGCTGCAGTGGGGCCTGAGCAGGAAGACGGCCTTCCTCCAAGGGCTATGGGAGCCACAGAGGGTGTAAGCAGGGAATTGGCACAGTCAGGGCAGGAACTCGGGCATTCGTGGGGAGGATGCAGCCAAGAGGGTATGAATGGAGTCTGGAAGGCCTCGTTGGTCCTGGGCTGAGGGTGGAATTAGTCAGTGGGGGCACAGAGGGAGGAAAGGAGATGGGGGTGGTGACCCAGGGGCTCGATTCTCAGCCTTGGCTGCACGTTGGAACCTCCTGGTGATTCTGATTGAGTTGATCTGGGGGGAAGCTTGGGCCCAGGCAGTTATAAAAGCTGGTGATTCTAACACTCAGCCCATGTGAGAGCCATGGCGGAGGGGTTGGGACTAGGTGGCCTGGGGCATGAACTGCGTGAAAGCCTGACTCAGATCTGGGCGGGAACCCAGGGAGACCAGACCCCAAGTCTGGGGGTCCGACAGTGCAGCTCTCTGCCCCCTACCCAAGGTGGGGTCATTCCTGGGACTGGGCGGCAGATGGAGGCTTTGGTGGAGAAGGAGGTAATCAGACTGACAGACAGGCAAGGTGACCCCTCGTCCAGGAGTGTCCCTGGATGAGACAGAGAAGTGGCAGAGTGGGGGCTCTGTAGCGGCCACTGCCCTGGGCAAGGAGGGGCCAGTCCAGGCTTTGCAGTGGTGTGAGGGGCCTGCCACTGAGTGGAGGCCTGAACGAGACCCGAGGGGTGGGGGCTGTCTGCTTCCTGGGCTGTGTGCCTCCTGAACAACCTCTGCCCAAATCAGCTGGAGCAGATTTCCAGGCCTATGAGTGTGTGTGTGTTTCAGGAGAATAGACCTCCCCTCTGTGGAGCAGGACTGATACCTCTGCCCAGAGCAGGTCCTGCCACTGATCCCCCCACAATCTTGCATGCTGTAGGCAGATAGGGTTTGTTGGGAGACAAGGTCCAGTATGGGGAATGCTGGAGAGAAGGACCATCTCTCCATGGGCTAAACCCTGGCGGGAGGAGAGGCTGGGCCTTAGGCAGCAGGAGTTTCCACCTAGAGTCCACAGACTTTCTCGACTTCAGATTTACAAATTGAAAATCATTAATAATTCTAACCAGGCGGTGATAAATCTGAGATCTCTCTCGATGAACCCAGACAGCATTTCATAAATCAAAAAGATTACTTAGGAATTTTTAAAAATCTGACGTCAAAATGTCATGGTTACTAATGGTTTCGGTAGATCTCGTGCGGTGATACATCATTTATCTACGCTACATCTCAGATGTGACACGGGGGGCAGAAATGGGATGTCTTTTAATATCGTGAATACATTTCAGCCCATAATAAAGGTATTAACAACTTCTTGGTGCGATTTCTTCCAGAGCCAGGGGGTCTGATTTAATGCCATTGTGATGGTGGCCCCGCCCCCTTGTCCCCCAAACTTCCAGAGGTCTGGTCTGCCTGACGCTCGTGAGACCCTGGAAAATTCTCAAGGGGCTGAGAGAGGGAACAGCCCCCAGCCCAGTGGGGGACAGGCTGGGTTGCTCAAATCTCTGTTCTGCCCACAGGGCTGACAATCTAAGACATTTCCAAATTAAAAATGGATTAGGAATCATCTAAGTATATGCAGCAATAACTCACTCTTCATGGCCACCTTCGGTTTCACCGGTTTCTCTGAGGCCCAAAGTCCGCCACACTCAGTCCACCTACCACCTCTCTGTCCCAGCCAGCACCTCCTGACCCCCAGCCCTTCTAGCCACAGGGGCCTTCCTCCTGCTCCTCAAGCCCCTGGGGCCCACTGTTGCCTCAGGGCCTTTGCACCTGCCTCTCCCTGTCCAGAACAATCTTCCTCAGGTGTCTGCATGACTCCCTCTCTCACATTTTGCTGGAATCTCACCTCTTTGCTGAGGCCCACTCTGATCCCTAATTTATCCTTGTAAGTTGCCCCTTCCCTCTATTATCCTGTTTTCCTTCCCCTCTGTTCCCACAGCAGGGTGTTTGGCAGCCCCTTGACTCCCCAAGCCCAGTCTCTATCCTAGCTCTGTGCCCTCTGTCTGTGACCTTAGGTGGGGACTCTGCCCCCTCCTCTATTTCCTCACCTGTGAAGTGGAAGGAGGGTTCTTTCTATCTTTCAGGACTGGGGGGTTAAGGCGATGCGATGACACAGGTAGCCCCCCATGGTAGTAAGGTTCCAGCTGGGGAGTCTCTGACCCTTGGGCCGGCTCCCTGGCTGCTTCCTCGCCTGCGTGCCTAGCCCGGAGGACCCCGGAGCCTGCAGCCTTCCCAAGGCCCCCTGTGCTTCCCAACCCAGCTCCTCAGCTTTGCACCCCCCTCCTCCCTTCCCCTGCCTCCGCCAGGTGACCGCAAAGCCTCTCACCATTTCCCAAGGCCCTTTGAGGTCCTGCCTGTGCTGAGGATGGCCATCCCACCTGAATCAGTCACAGCTGGGTCCCCCAGAACCCTAAAGCGCCTGCCTGCCATGTGACGGCTCCCGCTGATGGCATTTCCTCACCTGCCCAGTATCCAGGGGTCTTCCCTTTGCAGCCTCCAGGTTTCTAGCTGTTTGTGGAGCAAGTGGTGGGGTTGGGGGACAAAGAGCTTTGGCCTTGAAATAAACCTGTGTTACTATCAGTGGTGCGATCTTGGGCAGGCTGTTTTGCCTCTCTGTGCCTCAGTGTCCCCTCTATGAAATGGGGTAGTGGCCCCTTTGAGGCCCTGCATGGTCCCCTCCCTCCAGCCACAGGGACCTCCTTACCGCCTGGGAAGCAGCCTTGGCTCCTAGCTCAGGGGTGCCCCCTCTGCACCCCTGGCCCCTGAATGTTCTGGCCTGGAGAATGCCCAGCTTGCTCCACACTTCCTGCCGCTGCAATGCCACCTCCTCGAGATGCCTTCCTTGCCTGCCTGGCAGAGCCACCCTGATCCTCTGTCCTCCTCCCAGGGTTTGAGTTTGAGTTGTTTCATGTTTCATGTGATAAAACAAATGTGTTCATTTGATGTTTATTTGTTTCTGGTCTGGACCCCCCTAACGTGTAGGTGCTGTGAGAGAAACAGCCCTGGGGTTTCACCCAGGGTTCCTAGCGCCACCAAGGCCCCA
The DNA here is from genome assembly GCF_030020395.1 of Manis pentadactyla. Classification (NCBI taxonomy): domain Eukaryota; kingdom Metazoa; phylum Chordata; class Mammalia; order Pholidota; family Manidae; genus Manis; species Manis pentadactyla. The sequence goes on from NC_080021.1 coordinate 212,771,739, forward strand.
GCGCATAGTAGGTGCTCAGCCCATACTGGTGAGGCCCTGGACCTTCATTCTCAGCTCCTCTTTCTCTCACCTTTCACATCCAAGCCACCAGGAAACCAAATATGTCACAATATTGCTTCACCCCTTCCCAGCACATCCACCCTGGACCAAGCCACCATGGCCTCTGTGGGGAAAATGGAAGTTCCCGCGGCCAGGATCCTCCCTGACCCTAAACTACTCGATGATGTGACTGGCCTGCTGCCAGGCTACTGCTTCGGCACTGCTTAGCAATGAGCTATTACTGACTGAGTCACTGTATAAAGGGCTGGGTTACGGACCTGCGGACCGCTGGGTGCAGACGTGACTCCAGTGCTGGACCTGCCGCTGGGACAGTAAAGCCAGGTATACACCCTTTCAACCCAAGAACGTTCTGTTGTTTTCTCCATCTCGCCAAATCCCTAGTGAACTTGCCTGGGGCTGAAACCCTCAGGCAAGACAGCTTCCGGCCTGGCTTATCGGAACACCTTCTTCAGTGTACCTGCCTGCTTCTGCCTGTGTCCCCTCTGCTCTTTACTAGCAGCTGGAGAGTCCCCTTTAAAACCTGCGCCGGCTCCTGCGCCTCTGCACAACCCCCCTCCCCCACAGCCTCCCTGTCCAGGGCTGAAAGTCACAGCCCTGTATTTAGGGCCGGCTCCTCCCTGGCTGCCCCTTCCCTCCAGCCACACTAGCCTCCGTGCCTTTGCACTTGCCATTCCCTCTGCCCCAGAACTCCCTCCCCTAGATGTCCCCAGGACTCCCTTCCTTCCCTCCTTGAAGTCTGCCCCACATTCCCTGGGGGGGTCCCCCTTGGCTCCCCGCTGAGCCCTGTCCACCCTCCTGCCCGCAGGCCCCCCCACTTACTGCCCTCTCATCACCTGGTGTCCTACACACTTGGTTCTGTTTAACGTCTGTCTTCTCCTCTAGAATGTCAGCTTTGCCCACTGCTCTGCCCCCAGTGCCTGGAGAAGTTCCTGGCACATAGCAGCAGCTCAGTAAACATTTGTTTAATGAATGGAACTGTTGAGTGAATCCATGAATGATCATGCAGAAGCAGGGGGCAGGGTCTGCATGGTTTCTCTCATTTCCATCCGCCACCTGATTTCCAGGGCAGGTGAGGATGGAATCCTTGCTGGCCCCTGTTTGGCCTTTCAGCCCCTCACCTGTCCCGGATGGAAACTGGTGAAGCTGCCACTCAGGTCCTGGGTGGACGAGGGGAAGAAGGCAGGGGCCCTCGAAGGCAGACAGATCTGGGGTGGAGTTGTGGCTCTGCCTTTTGTTAGGACAGCCATGCAATCCTGTGAGCCTCAGTTTCTCTGGAAAATGAGGATAATGGTATCTTCACCATTTATCAAACATTCTCTGTAAGCCAGGCTCGGTTTCCCACTTCCCAGATTTGTTAGAAGAATAATGTGAGGTGAGGGCTCAACGAAGACAAATGAATGGGAGCTGGATGCTGAAGGATGAGGGACACGCTGGTTCTCCCTGCCTCGTGTTGAGTCGCAGCTTCACGAAGCCTTGCAGGTAAGGGGGCGCTCCCCTGGCCCGCCTGCCTCCGGGGGAGGTGGGCAAGGGCTGGCTTCTGTCTTGGTGCTGCTGCCCCAAGGCTATGTGTGTGGGAGGGAGGTTCCGTGCCAAGGTCGTGGACGGACCTCTGACCCAGATTCCCACCAGCCCCCCTCAGCCCAGCTCTGGCCTCAGCACCAGCGGAGCCAGTCACATTCAGCGCTTGTATTGCACACAATTGTTTCTACCTGTTGGAAAAGCTGCTCCTTGCAAATCAAATCCACCCCAGGTGAGGAGAGTGAAAATCAATGCCTGGTGGAAAGTTCCCCACGGAAAACCAATTGGTTCTCTTGGAAACGTCTTTAACCACAGCAGGCTCTGGTGTCTGCCTGGGCCAGTATGTTTGCGCAGGGCTCTAGGCTGCCGCTGACAGGAGGGTGCAGGGGTGCAAGAGTGGTGTGTCCTGGGAGGCACCGAAGCCTGGCTGCAGGGGTTGGGGAAACGGAGTGGTGTGAGGGGGAGGCTTGGAGTCACAGACGTGGGTTCACCTTCCACTCCAACACCTCCTGTTGGCTGCCTGGGGTAAAGTCACCTCGCCTATCCAAGCCTCAGTTTCCCCTTTTGGAAAATGCAGATATCAAGGGCGCTCACCCTTTAGGATCATTGTGGGATTATAGATAACATGTACACAGCATCTGGTAGATTGACTCGCTATTTAAAAGGTTGAGTGCAGCCCAAAGAACTCTACCAGAGGGGAAGGCCGAGTCCTCTGGCTGCCTCTACTAATGATTATTGTAGTGATCCACTTACTGAGTGCCTACTATGTGCCAGGGGCTTGCTTTGTGTTATATGACTTAATCCTCTCAGACTACCAATGGCTACTGTTAACATTCCCATTTTATAGATAAGGAAACTGAGGCTCTAAAACTTACTCCAGGTCCCACAGCTGGCAACTGCCAATCCCAGAGAAGTCTGAGAGCCAGTCTGGGGCTCTTCCCACTGCCCTGTGCCTCTCTCGGCACAGACCTTCCCAGAGGATCCCAAGCTGGCTCCCGTCACGGCCGCTGGGCCCCGCCTGGCAACTCTAACCCTCCCTGAAGTGACATCTATATAAATATTGTTAATGGCCAGAACATAATGTTAAGTCAGGTTTTACTGGACTCCCTCATCCAGCCTGTGGATTTATGGCAATAGGATTTGAGGTAAATGTTTATTGGTCTAAGTGAGAGCTGGGCATTCCTCTCCCCCGACTACCAGCTCCCCTGGGCTGCCCGAGGGCCCTCGGTCCACCTGTCGGGAGCACGCTGGGATAAATCTCACTGAATGAAATATTTATTAATTTTGCTAACCAGTGTTGATCTCATAAATTACACCGACTTTTTCATGAAATGGTTATTAACATCTGAGGCACTGTGTTAATGGCTTATTGACCAAATATGGGATAATTAGGCCTGGGGAGCACGGCCTAGCCAATCTGCAAGTGGCCGGTTTGGCCAGGATTATGCCAATGACCTATTTCACATCCCAGCCAGGAGCTTCTGAAGCCCAGCCCTCTGAAAGCTGGGTTTTTTAAGCGGGTTCCTGGCAGGGAGCCACTCTGACCTCCTGTTCTCCACCTGGCCCAGAAGCCTCCCCAATGTGGCCAGGTTGTTTCTCAGCAGGCGAAGGGGAGCACAGCTACAGGGCTCCCCTACAGCAGCTATCCTACCCCCAGCTCTGGGAGCTGGTGTTGGCAGGGTCAGTGAGGAAGCAGAGGTCCAGGAGCGGAAGACTGTACAGTCCTTATTCCCTAGCTGCTCTTGCAGGAGCCGGACAAAGGGGAAGCCTGTTCGCCTTCAGAGCATGACAGTCCCCTCCAAAGAGAAGGGCAGAAGGTAGACAGAACCTAGGGCTCTGTGCCACTGTGCGCAGGGCTTTCTCCTGGGCTGGCTTACGCATATGCACCCAGGGACACACCTGTGGCCTGGATGTCTGCATTTGTCCACACAGCACAGGGCCTCTGCGTGGGACGCCATGTTTGCACGTGGGCCTGGCACACTTGTGAGCCAGGGTGATACCTGAGGCTGTCCAGTTCCCTACCCAGGATGCGAGGGGCTGGGCCCGCCTCTGCACCCTGCCTGTGAGGGACCTTGCTTTCTGCTGAGGTGCTCATGGGGTCTTCCTGGGTCAACAGTGAAAACGGCTCCCTCACCTGACCTGCCACTGCCCCTGTCCTGGTGGCCCCCAGGATGACCAATGAGAAGGGGGAAGACATCTCAGAGTCAGAGACATCCCAACAAAATTCCACTCAGAAGGGCTTTTGCCATGCTTTCACCCCTTCAGGGGCTGGGTGCTCACCCCCTTTGGGGTTAGGGCTTTCATGCTAACTTCAGGAACACAATTATGGATTTGGGGAAATATGGGATGCTAGCTCATCCCCCTCGGCATGCTTGTACTGTGTGACCCCACCCCTGGCCTTAGTTGATTGGACCAGAGCTGGGCATCTGATCCTGGCCTGGGCCAATCCGGTTCTCTCCTGGGATCTGGACCCGTGGCAGGATGCCCGCGTTCTCCGTCGGTGCTGCGTGGTGTGCGCTGGGCTGCTTGCTGAGGATGCGAACACCTATGAGGAACTGGTGATCTGGGAGAAGCGGGGTGAGCTTGGAAACAGGGAAAGAGCTGAAGCTCACCTGAAGAGAGCAGCAAAGCCGGAGAGAAAGGCAGACGAGGGCAGGTGCCGCCTCCATCCTGGCCTTGCCGGGCCCTGCCCGGGGCTCCCGCCTTCTCTGGGGCCAGGGCCTTGGCTGTGTCTCCCCGCGAGGGGCCTAAGATGTGGAGAGGAGCTTGTGCCCGCCCCGCAGCAGCCAGGGAGGTGGTTCTGGGGGTGCCCTTGGGCCCTTTGCTGGACGGTGGAGGCCTCCAGGGCTGGAAGGCGCACTGTGCTGAGCACCAGCCACATGCTGTCAGAGGAGGGGGTGACGACCCGACGCCAGTGAGCGGGAGGTTCGTGCCTGCATGGCGGGGCTTTTTGCCGAGGCTCCTCCTTTGTCCGGGCTTGGGGGAAGCTGGCCCCAGCTCCACCCACGGCCCCACAGACGCCTGTCACGGTGTGTTCTGCAGAGCACTGCCTGCCACTCCGAGCTGCCTTCTCCAACCAGGTGTAAACATTTTTATTTTTAACAGTGAGATCTAGCCAAGGCCCGGGGGCCTGGTTTGCACAGCAGGATCATGGGACAGCACATCACTGCCCGAGCAGTGGCTGCGGGGGAGGGGGGCCTGGGTGCGGAGGGGTCGGGGCTCGGCCCGCAGCGGCTTTGCTCAGGCGTGATCCGTCCGGAGCTGCAGGTCTCCGTATAACTGCCTCTCCCTCCAAGAGGCTGTGACCTCCCCCCCATCCCCCGGCTGCAGGAGGCCCTTCCCCTTACACTTTTCTCTGCTGCATCACCCCATTTCTTTCCTTTCTGCAATTCGTGATGATTGATGCTTCTTTGCATTCCATTGTCTGTGGGCTGTTTCTCCCACTGGACTGTGTGTTACCTGAAGGCAGGGGCTGCATCGGTCTTGTTGCGAGTTAGGCCCTAGTGTCTGGAGGTGAGCTTGCTGGGTGGCGAGATGCAGGGGAAATGAGTGAGTGAAGGAACAGGGCAGCCACCTGCTCCTCCTCTAAAGCACCACTAGAGTCTCTGCCCCACCCTGGCCAGTCCTCCCCTTCTGAAGGGCAAGGTCTCCCTTCGTCCTGTCTGCACCGCCTCCCTCCTTGCAACGGCTGCGGGGGGCCGTCCAGGGCCTCTCTGCGCCTCCCTGGGCTCTCCCTCTGCCTTCCAGCTGCTTGCGGGAGCTGACCTTCCGCAGCCTCAGCTCCCAGCCTCAGTGTGACCTCCCCGTTCCTCACTGGGTCTTCCGTGCTTGTCTCTTCTGTCCCCTCATGGCACTTACCCTCATGGTTTGCAGTAACATGTCAGTGGGTTATTATTATAACTTTTTGTCTCCCTCACTGACCTGCAATCCCTACCTTTAAGGAGCGCTTGCTAAATGAATGAATAATCTTGTCCAAGTTACCAAACCACTAAGTGGGGTGACAGGATCTGAACCCAGGACCCTCTGGCCCCAGCGCCATTGCCGTTGCCTTCCCTGTAGAATGCAAGGCTTCAGATTTCTGCCCTGCCTCTGCCGCTTAGCCTTGTGGCCTTAGGCAAGGCCCTTCACCTCTCAAGCCTCAGCTTACTTCTCTGTGCAATGGACACAGTATTCCTACCTCTCCCAGTCTGCTGGCGGTTAAATGAAATAATTTACACAAATCTCAGAAAGGGGCCCAGCACACAGTAGGTCTTCAAGGATGGCCAGCTCTGAGTTAGCCCAGACACTGGGCCCTGGCTAGCTGTTGGGGGTGGGGGAGACCCAATAATTCTCTAACAGAGGCCTAAGTCCCTTGAATATTGAAATGGGTTTCCGTTTCCACAGGAAGGAAAACTGCCCCAGCTGGCCAGCACAGCTCCACGCAGGGGTGAGCGTCTGCCTTTGCGGGGTACAGGGCCTGGGTGAGGCGCTAGAGCAGGGGTGCATGCAGTAGTGTAATCATGCTCTCATTCTTTAAAATGTCCCAGGCTGGATGATAAGTAGAGTCATCCAGCTCTGACAGACAGGAGTCCATCTGGCTTCAAAGAGAATTTTATGTTCTCTGGTGCTTTTCTCTATTTTCCTAATTTTCTAAAAGTAGCGAGCATGGCCCAAGAAAAATAACGCGTGTGATAGAAACAGCATTTCCCTCCTCCAGATATGCTTGGGGACCAGCCTCTGTGTAGTGAGAGGCCTGGCACCCCAAGCCTGCTCAAAGCTGCCGCTCTGGATCTTGGGGGTCCTCCAGACCCTTGGACTCTTCTTCCACCCTGGCCAGTCCTCCTGGGCTCTCAGCTGACCTTCTGTATTGGCTACTGGGGGCCTGCTGACACCCGCGCTCTGCACGCACACACGCACGCCCCCACCTCCCCGGGCCTCCATCTCCAGTCCTGGCTTCGCATCCCAGACTGTGGCCCTGGAGGCTGCAGCGTCTCTCCAGGTGACATTTACCAGGTCTGGAGAGGAGGCGGTACCCTGCACCAGCCTTTGCCCAAGATGGGAATGAGAATTTCAATGAGGGTTTATTTTTAATAAAGGTTAATGAAGTTTAATTAAATTAAATTAATAAAGTCCAATATTTGCTGAGCCGTGTGTCAGGCCTGGGTATGCTGGGAGGCGCTGGGGATTAAGCTTTGTGTTTGTGCTCCTTCCCAGGTGGGGGAGGAAGGTGAGAGGAGGGGCTGCTGACGGGCTGCTGCTGGGGTCTCGGGAGGCGACGCCCCGATTGTCCCCATGGTGGGCTGTCCACCATCTCCACCCGCCTCCAGGGCCATAGTCTGGGATGCGGAGCCAGGGCTGGAGATGGAGGCTACGGGAGGGGGTGTGTGCATGTGTGCGTGCGTGCGTGCACAGTGGGGCTGTCAGCAGGCCCCCTCACTGTGCAGAGGGGGTGGCCCAGGCCTGGGAAAGCTGCCCCCGCAGCATCCAGGCTCCTCCCAAAGCCGCCTCATCTCCGGACTGGGCTCAGCCGTTCATTCTAGCACCAGAGCCCTTTGGTCTCCCACGGGCTGGGCTCTGTCCGGAGATTTCCTGAAGTGCTTTGTGTAACCTGCCCCTTCCCCACAGCCGCCTGCGGGGTGAGGAATTCTGTGCCCATTTTACAGAGAGGGAAACTAAATGCTGAGGAAGCGAAGGGCCTCCCATTCCCTCCCAAACTCCTGATGACTGAGCAGAACAGGCAGGCCCTTCCTCTGTGTCATCCTGTGCCTCTGAGCCCTCAGCCTCAGGAGACCTTTCCCAGCCCTCCGGGCACACCTCCCACCCACGGCTGGGTGTGCTTCTCAGTGTCTCCCAGACTCCAGGGAACACACAAAAGGCCTTTGGCTTTACATAGGTTATTTCATTCCATCCTCACAACACCCCATGAGGAAAGCTTATTACGGTTATTCTCATTTAGGAAATATGGAAATGGGAACTCAGAGAAGCAAAGTCACATGTCCAAGGCCCAGAGACAGGGGCAGGAGGAGCTGGGAAGGATGTGAAATTCTCCATGACCTTCCTTTTTCTAGCCAGTGTGGTGCAGGGCCTATGTGCTAAGACTGGGGCTCTGCCACTCACGTCGGCCAGCCTGGCCTTTGAGCGGGGATTGATGTGGACCTGGGAGTGCCCCACAGGAGGCTGAACCGTTGTGGGACTCCCAGTAAATGTTTGGTCAAGAATAGGAGGACTGGGGTCTCCTCCCTGGGTCTGAGTAGAGATTGTGCCAGTGTCTCGGAACGCATCTGCTTTTTGGGGCGCAGTCCAGGGCGAGACCACTCTCTTCTGAGGGGCTGGGGGTGAGGGGCACCTCTTCGCGGCCAGGGTGGCTGTGCCCTGAGGAGGGGAGAGCGTGTTCGTTCTTCCAGCCTGTACACACTGTGTGCCCCGCATTGTGCCTGCGGGCTGCATTGGCTCTTTCCCTGTATCCTCACCAGAGCTCTTGAGAAAGGGGCTATGATTATCCCTATTTTATAGACGAGAAAGCCGAGGGTCAGAGTGTACAATGATTTGCTCAGGCACTCAGAATCATGCCTCTCTTTCAACTCTCTGTCTCCAGCTCAGGCATCTGCCAGGGTTCTCTGACTGGCTTCTGCTCCAGGAGGGCAAGGGGCAAAGGGCACAGGTTCCAGGGCCAGCTGGCATCCGCCCCAGTGGCAGACACCCTGTGTGGTGCCTCTGGCGCCAGATCCAGCGGGCAGCCCTGCCTGACAGACCGCGTGAAGGATGGCGAAGTGTTATTAACAAAGGCATTGATTTTCCTATCTCTGCTTTATGCATTTTATTAGCCAAACACTTTACCGTGTAACCACTCAGCGCCATGCTGGCTGGCGATGAATCGAAATGCCGGGGCACGTAAAATGGAATTGACCACATTGCTTATGCGCCAACAACAAAAATAACAGGCAAAAGTGTAATAAAATGAATAGCACCCTGCAATGGCTGTAAAAAAATATTACCCAGGGGACTGGGGAATTTCCTGGGCTGTGAAGTAGCTGCACGAGGGGTCAGAGCACTAGGATGATGGCAGTTTTGATCTCCGTGGATTCAGCCAGGGCCAAGGCTTCTCCATGCTGAGTGCTGGCTTCAGGCACATTAGATTGCGTTGGCTGCCGCTGGCTGGGTCCTTTTTCATTTGGGATGTGGGAGACATAAATTGGGTAGTTGGAAGCGAGATCCCATAGACAGAGACCGGATTTAAGTCCATGTGCTCAGGCTGTGTGCCCTTTGAAAATCACTGACCCTCTCTGTGCCTGCCTCTTTCCAGGATTGGTGAGAACAGGCCCTGTAGGTCATCATCGCTTTGAAATGGTAGCTGGGGTTATATGCTCATTATCACTAGGGAAGAAAGGCCTTCCTATGTGACTCCCCAGTACTCAGTCAGCTGTGTCAGAGGCTGGGGGATGGCTGAGATGACCTCCTCTCCTGGACCAGAACTGCCAGTCCAGGCCTGGTCAGCAGGGCCCTCCATCCTCAGCCCCACTTGGGCTCCCCTAAATCCTCGCTAATGCCCATGCTTAATGAACAGCAGCGCCTGAGGGGCAGGAGAAAAGGATGAACCCTGAATCTATATATGGATCCTCCATCTCCCTGGCTTTAAATAATGTGACAGCTGCTGGCAGTGGGGAGGGCAGTGCGTGTGAGGGTGGCTGAGGCAGGAGCCCCTCTAGTGGGGACCTCCCAGGGGCAAGGATGTGGGGTTCACTGTTATGGTGTCTGGGCCTGACATGGGGCAGGGCACAGTGCCTCCAGCCGCCCTAGCGCCCTGGATCTTGGGTGCATCCCTGATTGGACCCAAGGCCCAGGCCCTGCCCATCCTGCTGGCCTGGGGGTGCTGGTGGCTGGAGGGCCTGGCCTGGCACACAGTAGGTGTTGGGTGGAAGGGTGAGCACCTCCCGTGTGCTTGGCCAGCTCTTTGGGGCCTTCATGCCCCAGCACCTCATTCAGTTGGCAAGGCCCCCTTCACAGGTGGGGTGACAGGTTCAGAGAGGGGTTCTGCTCATGCCTTCCCCTCTTGTAGAGGTTCTTGGACTTGGAGGGCGTCAGTGGGCGTCAGCTCTAAGTGAGTGTTCTGGGTTCCGCCCCAGAGTCAGCTGTCTGTCCCAGGGATCCAGGAGTTTTAGCTTAATAAGCAATTTGGGAGATTCTGACCCAGGGGACTGAGACAAGAACTTACATAAACGTGATCTTAGGGGCTCCCAGGCCGTAGTTACGTGTCTCCCTCTCAGGAGGGGCAGGGACCGTGGGAGGCTCCCCTGCTGGCCCTGCCCTGCCTGTGGTACTGGGGCTTGTTGGCCCCTGTGGAGGAGCTGGGGGCCGTCAGTCCAGCGTGGTGGAGAGGAGAGGGTGCAGGGCTCCAGGCTGGAACTGGGGGGGCCCTGATTTCACAGGCCAGCTCTGTGTGCCCACTAGTTACTTGGCGTCTCTGAGCCTCACCTGCAAGGGGAGAATAATACCTCCGTCAAAGGCTCCCTCCTTGAGATGAGGCCCAGGCCTGAGATGATTCTAGGCAGGATTCTGGACAGTGTCTGCAGCAGGCTTCAACTTAGACAAAACAATAATTTTGTTATTATTACTCTTTTCTCCTAAGCAGGATTTCAGCTTCCTGAATGCACCCTTCCTGTTACCTCCCTCAGCCTGGAGTGAATGCACAGAAAGAGCTTTGTCAACTCAGGGAAGAAACAGCTTGGTTATTACACAGTAACTACCCCAGAATTACCTGATTGTTTATATTTTTCTTGCTACGTAATTGTGTTTGGCCTTAGCATGTAAATTGGGCCATAATTACTGTATAATTTATAGTTTTTATATCTTATAACAAGTTAGTGTCTAAATCACACACCCCCGTGTAAATACTTTAAAATTATTCAGTAATTACTTATTTACATTATAATTAAAAATAAGTAATTAGCATACATTTACAAAGGATTTACATACTTATTTCCGAATATCAGTTCTTGGCAGTGCTAGTGAAATGTTTTACTGACAATAAAATGGAGCCACAGGAAGGAAGAGCTTTTCCAAACTGGGAAAGGGATGGGGCTTTGGGGTCCCCTGGCCCTCCTAGCCCTGCTCCCAGTCGGCAGGAGGGGCCAGGAGAATGCAGGGGGAGGGGAAGACCTAAAAATGCTCCTCTGGCCAAATGAGGGCTGTTTGGGAGAAGAGTTAGGTCTTCTTTCCCTTGAGAATAAAGATTGGCTTCACGGGCAGCATGAGGAAGTCGGGGTGGACAGGCAGAACTACCTCCCGATGATCCCATGAGGGAGACGCCAGAACGGGGCTAAAACTCAGAAGACCTCCGCACCCTGCCTTAACACGGAACCCCTTCTAAAATAATGAGTCCCGTGATGGTGGTGAGAGCAGTTGCCTTTTGGTGTGAGCTTGACAAGCATTTTTTCAATCTCCACAGCAAGATGTTTTATTAATTCCCATTTAGTAGGTGGAAAAATAGAGGTTCAATTACCTCACCCAGATTGCAATGAATTACCTCACCCAGACCTCTAGAGCAGTGGAGCCTGGAGTGGTGGGGACAGAAGGCCCCGTGGATGGCTGGGAGTGACGGTGAGCCAGCCACCCCTCAGTTCTCAGACCCTCGTATTCCACCTGTTGGGGGCACTGCACCAAATCACGGCTGTTGGTTTACAGTGTACACAGCATCCTCACGGGTGACTTGTCAGAGATGGCAGCTCAGCCAGGCCCACCAATCCGTCCCTACACCGGGGGGACACCAGACTCTATTCCGTTCCTTGGAAAGCTGGGTTGGCTGCCCCACTGCCCTGTTACCTCACAGTTTCTGAAAGGGGAGGAGTTTGGCAGGACCAGTGGGTCCCATGGTCAGGTGCCCAGAGGGCCCCTCCTTTGCCATAAAGCGGGTCCCTTGGTCTGAGGCCGTGTTATCGCGAATCCCATGAAGACGGATGAAGATGTTCTGCGAGGCTGCCGGAGAGTCATGCTGGCTGCAGTCTTGTGTGCAGGAAGGGAAGTCCCACCTGGGATGGGCGTCAGCCCAGTCAGGATGGTCTGTGCAGTCAGCTGGCCACAGTGAGGGATGGCACTGTTCCGGGCACTCTGTGTCCATCTCTGGTGTTGGCAGCAGCAGCTTGGGCAGCCTTGGTAGAGGGAGCCCGTGCTTTGGGCCCATGCACTGCCACCAGGGTGACTGTTCATAAGTCCATTGCACAAGCGTGGGGAGGCTGCACACTGGCGGATGTCTGCTGGCTGGGTCCTCTTGCCCACATTGCCGTCCGGTGTCCCTCCTGCAGTGGGTGTTCCCTGGGGGCCTTCACATGTGACGCAGAGATCGTCACACCTGTGCCCATTCCCATGGGTCTGTCCACACGCCTCTTCTCCAGACCCGTGAATGAAATAGGGATTTGATGGTGACTATGGCCCTTCACCTTTTAAATCTTTAAAGTGGCACTAATCTTTGTCTTTTCCCCTGTGATAAAATTATTATTATTTTTAAAAATATTTTTATCTTGGGGAGAGGGACATGGAGCTCCGGCGAGGGGAGGTGGGGACACATCTTGAGCAGGGACAGCATGTTTCCTAGGACTTCTGTGTCATTTGAGGCTCTGCAGAGTCTTCAAGCAAGGGGGGTGGGTGCACCATCTCCTCCAAAGGACGTGGTCCTCTTCTGCAGACCCAGACAGTTGCAGGGAATCTGGGGTTTTAGGTTCTCAGAGGCATCTACCTGATACCCTCATTCCAAGCTGCTGGGTCCCACTCCTTCCCTATGAAGCCCTGCCTTTGGCATAGGACAGTTTGACCTTGAAGTTCAACTGCTCTTCAGATTTGGTCCTAAGCCTGGCCTTCAGCTCTGTCTCTTCCACAGCCACAGATGAGGGTTCCTGTAAACACTGCCAAGAGGATCCTCTAGCGATCACGTTCGCTTTGAACTGGCAAATGATCGCTCTGAGCTGTCATTTTCTCTTTTTAGAGCACTTAGGCATTTAGCAACATCTACCTGGTTCTATCTTCCTCATAATTACTGTTTTCCCCAAACTTCACGAACACCAGAATGCACAAGCTGGAGCGCCCACTTTCCCCCGTATTCTGTCCTAGCTCACCAGAGGTGGGAGGCACTGAGAGGTGCACGCTACGGCAGGCCAGGGACGGTCAGTTCTCCACTCATCAGCAGTCGGGGAGTCCTTGTCGCCAGCCTCTGAGTGACGCAACTCATGAATCCCACCCTGGAGGTCTGCCTCCCAGCCCTGCTCACACCACTCCCCCACCTGGCCTCTCAGTTATGTCCATGTGGTCTTAGGTTGGGCTCCACAGAATCAGAGACGGAGACAGGGACTCAGGGTCACACGGTTTATTGAGAGAGAGCTCTTGGGAGAACGGGAGCAGGGTAGCAGGATAGAGGGGCATGGAGCTAACCAACTATGTCATTCAAGCTTGAGTCTAGCCTCTTCCTGATCCCATGGTGGACCCCAGAGTGCGAACCAGTCCACAGAGGGGTCCCTTGTGGAGACGAGGGGGCCTGGCTTTCTGAGCCGGTCACTCCCCGGTGTGAGGGAGTATAGGCTTCTGGCGAGGGCTACTCTGGCCAAGGGCAGTTCTCCAGAGGAGGCGGCAGCTGTGAGCTCTTAGCAGCCAATGTTCATGGGGGTGTGAGAATAGTGCCTTGCCCAGTGAGGGGATGCAGGTGGGGTGCCAGTAGCATCTACCCATACCCCACCCCTGCCTGGAGCCCAGGGCCAGGGGGGCTCTCTCCCTGTGCTTTGCCTTTATTTTCTTCTCAGCTCAAAAAGAGATGGTCTGAATCTTGAGCCCCTAGGTGTGTGAATATGCTTCTTGGTTGGTGGGTGTGCATGGTGGAGGTGTGTGAGGACTTTTGTTATGGCAGCAACCAGCTGGGGACCTTTTGAACAAGCTGCTTAGAAATTACATCCTCCACCCCTTGGTCTAGAGGTGGAAATTGCTGATCACCCACTTCACTTCATTGTTTCTTCAAATCTGTGAGCCTCACAGCCTTGCCTTACCTCTCATGATCTTGACACTTTTGAGGAGTAGTTCACCATCTATTTTTATGTCAACTCCCCTGCTAGTCACATAGACAAGCATGAATATACCATCATTTACATGAATAGATTCAGATTTATAGATACAAATACACCTCCATGTATTATGTCCTTTAAGTGCATTTGTGAGTGTGGGTGTATGTAAATATTTGGACATGAGAATGTTCGCTGTGTGTATTTGTTATAATTGGTTAAGAACTTGCCCCCAGTCCTGCCTCACTGGCACCACAGGTTGTGAAGCAAGTTCCTATTGAAGGGACAGTAGGATTTCTGAAGTGGGCCGGAGTTGGGGCCGTGGCAGGGTGTGAGATGCCTGGGACTCTGCCCAAGCTGGGGGCATGGTGACCCCTAGGATGGCAGGTGAGGCCCCAGTGCTGGGTGGGGACAGGGAAGGGAGACTGCCCCAATCCCTGGTCAAGTCTTTCACACCCCTAGTCCAAGTTCTGGGGTGCCCCATGACCTCCCAACGAGGGAGGAGGCAGCCTGAGGGAGTGAACAGGGGTGTGCTTGTCAGTAAGTAAAAATGAATACATGTGCTCTCGTGCACGTCCACGCATATGAATAAGCGGCTGTAACCCACCCTACTCCTCAAAAGTGTCAAGATCATGAGAGGTAAGGCAAGGCTGTGAGGCTCACAGATTTGAAGAAACAATGAAGTGAAGTGGGTGATCAGCCATTTCCACCTCTAGACCAAGGGGTGGAGGATGTAATTTTTAGGCAGCCTGTTCAAAAGGTCCCCAGCTGGTTGATGCCATAATAAAAGTCCTCACACACCTCTGACTAGGAGACAGACCTCTTCCTTCCCTCCCTTCCCTGTGGTCAGGAATGGGGTGGGAGCAGCTGTTTTCAGCCTGATCCTATGTATTTCCGTAGATCCCGTATGTATGTAAAGACATAGAGAAGAATCTGGAAGGAGACACACCAGGCTGGCAAGTGTCACCTCCAGAGAGGGACAGGGTGGAGGTGGTCTAGGCGACTTTATCTCTGATGCTTAAATTTTATTACAGTGAGAATGTGTCCATATGCCACCTGTGTAATTAGGAATTCATTTAAAAAATTTAAAAGGGTGAAAGTAAATAGCCTTTTTAGGGGTGTCACGTTTAGGACACCTTTCTGCCATGTTTGCTCAGCCTCATCCCCTCTGCTCTCTGCTCGCTGCGGATGGCCGGAGCGCTAACCTGGCATGTTTTCCTGCCTCGGGCTTATGCACGTGCTGGGCCTCTGGATCAGCCCCACCCGCCCCGTGTTCACTTGACTCCTTTCCTCCTGTAGGTCTCCAGCCAGGCGTCAGCAACTCGGGTTCTTCCTCTGACCCCTCAGCTTTGCCTGGGGTCCGCTCCTCCGGGCTGTCTCCCCCTGTAGCTTTCATCAGTGTGCATAGTCACCACTCTCCTTCTTGTCTGTTTTCATCGCTGGACTGTAAAGCCTGTGAAAATAGAAGCTGGGTTGGCCTCGTTGGCTGCTTGATCTCCAGCACCCGCCACTTAGCAGGAGCTCAATAAATGTGTATTAAACAAATGAATGGATGAGTGAATGAACATGTCAGAGGTGATTCAGACAGCGCAGATGTGGGCAGAATGATCACCTCCCTCTTTCTAGCCTCCGTATCTCTACTGATAGTCTGAAATGGCGCTAGCTTACTGGTGGCGGTAACTTTCTTGGGTCTCTTTAGACTGGTCTCTGTTTAATTAAAATCCACATCTTCCCCATCACATTCTTCTTGGGGGACCCGAGCACCTGTCTTTCCTGCTGGGAAATCTCTCTCGCTGTGGTCGTTGGCTTTCTCTCCTGGCTTCTTGTCCCCAGAGTCTCATCTGTCTGTCCCCAAGGCTCTTCAAGGCGGCACTGGCAGCAAAGAGCGTGTGTGGGCTGGGGAGGGTAGCGAACGGGGAGGAAGGGAGAGCGGAGAGAGCGCACGCGCGCATGGCCTCCTCAGTGGGAGGTCGAGGTGTGTTCAGGGCCCCCAGCGTGATGGCGGCCACTAAGGAAAGGCCTTGTCTGGTTCCACGTCCAGCTGCCGTAGTCCCAGGGCAAGGACATGCCAGAGGCTGGGCCAATGTGCTGCGCGCGCATGTCTCCTGCAGCCCATCTCGGATGGGTACTGCGAGTTCGGGGACGCGGCAGATCCGTCCTGGCCCCGCCCCCACTCCCCGGCCGGGGCCTCCTCCACCCGCCGCCCCAGCCTTCCAGAGAGCTGGGGAGCTGCGGACAGGAAATCACACACCAAGGCCCTATCTGATACCCGTAAGTTTGCTCAAGCTTATGTAAATCACACAAAAACTGACAAGTTTTCCTATTAAAAGATAATTGTAATCAGGGTGCCGGACGTGCGGCGTGGGGATGATTGGAGATAGACGGACAGCACGGAAAGATGGATTGTTTTAATTTGCACCAATTAAATTGAAGTTCATGGGATCATCTTCTTCAATCTTCATGAATACTTTATTTTCTGGCTGCTACGGAGCTATTAAAAAGAATGATTGAGGCACACGGCAGGCCGGGTATATTTTATGAAATATCACCTTTAAAGAATTTGAGTACGCCATTTTCATAATGAGTTTTCTAGTACCTAATCCTCTTCTCTATTACTACATTTAAGAAGTGGATTGATCTGGGAAGTGCCGAGGGTGCAGGTAATGATACATTTTGCCAGGCGCAGGCGGTGATAATGGATCGCGTTTTGGCGAGGAGGATAATGGATGGACACCGAGAGGAGGCGCGTGCAGGAATCTGGTGGTGGTGGTCCAGCTGGGTGGGGGCCCGCGCTGAGTCACGCTCCCACCCCTGCCTGATGGCTGTCCAGGCCCCCGGGCCTCCAGGCTGGTGAGGAAGGTGTGGCGCATAGAGGAGGAGGGAGGTGGGGTGCGGTTGGGCGAAGGGAGCCGGGCTAGGGAGGGCTCAGGGGCAGGCTGGAGGGGTCTGCGGTCCCAGCCGCAGGGAGACAGCGCGCTTGCCTGCGTGCCATGAGCCAGCTTCTGATGCTCTGGGTTTCAGCTGAGCGTTTGGGTTTTGGAGAGGGTAGAGGAAGGAGGGCTCTCTGAGCCCACAAAGCAATTCACAGGGCCCGGATAGCAGGATGGCGTCTGCAACAGCCCTACCCACGGGCCTGAGCACAGCAAGGCCGATCCTGACCTTGACCTCAGTCTCTAGGCCCCATTTCCCAGGACAGTGGTCTTTGGGTCTTCAGGGGAAAGGCAAATAAGGAAGTGGGTTGGGGTTTCACCCTCGAAGGAACCCGGGGGAGTGTAGGCCAGGGGGTCCCTGCCAGGATGGAGTCTCAGGTCCTTTAATGATGACGGGCAGGGGCAAGGACTTAGATGCGGCCTAACAGGTCAGGGCGGAGGAGCCCAACCTGTGGCAGTGGGCTCTGTTTCCTTGTCTTGGGCGATACTTGAGGGCAGCAGCCTGGCCCTGATAGGCCTGGTCCCCAGAGTCACAGCACCAACGGCTTCCTCAGGCCTCTGCCGTTGGCCCGGGGAAGGGGCGGCAACAGACATCCAGCAGGGGCAGCTTGGAGGAGAAAGCAGAGAGAGGCGCCCCAGGCCACCCCAGGCTGGGTGTCTGCCCTGCTGCTTGGCTGGGCTTCCTCCTTAAGCTTCAGCGGCCGCAGCCGTCATAATTAACCCTGCTAATTAATCAGGGCAGGACGGATTAATTGAGATCACAGGAGACCGGGGGAGCAGGTGCGGCTTCGGGGATGACGGGATAACGAGCTCTCTGGACGCCCAGGGGGCCTGGCCCTGCCCCGGGGAGCCCTGGGCTTGCTGAGTGGTGAACTGTGCCAGGCAGAAGCCCCAGGGACTCAGCCCTGCTGGGTGCCCAGGGCCCACTCAGGCAGGCTTTGACAGGCCAACGCTGGAAAGCTGGCCGGGCGGAGCGTCTCTACCACCCCCACCGCCAGGGGCCAGCCTGGTGGGACCACAGGTTTCACCCGCAGCCCATGAGCAAGGAGGCTGCAGGCTGCAGGGAAGCTGGAATGGAGTGGGGCTCAGGTCCCGCACCAAGCCTTCTTCCACCAGGGCCTGAATTTGAGGGCAGATCCCCAAAGTCTGAAAGGGAGAGCACAGCAGGGTTTCCGGGAGGTGAGTAGCGCCATCATTTTGTCTCAAGGTCTCTTTAGCAGCTTCCATGCTGAGGAGAGCTTGGAAGGCGCCCCAGTGGAGGCAGGGCCCCTGCTGAGGAGGCTGGGGCCAAGGTCGAGGCTGGCAGGAATGGTGGCTCACACTGGTGGTGGGAGTGGAGGGGCAGAGGGTTCTCTGGGGTTGGAAACCACAGAACTGGTGGATGGATCAGATATGGTGGAGTGAAGGACAGGGGTCAAGGGCAATCACTTTGCTCTCAGGAGGTTCTGCTCTCTGGATGGAGGACACGGAGCAGGTTGGAAGGCTCAAAGTTTTTAACATGTTCCAGGTTATGACCTTGGCTGCCTTTCAGACTCCATCACTGCTGTCTCGTCCCAACTCCCCTCAAACCAGCTTGGACAGCACGTGCCTCCTCCTGCCCCCTGGCTTGTGAGGCCCTGGGGACCCAAGCCCGTGTGTGTGCACCAGTCCTTGCGGGCTGGTCCTCCCTGCAGAGGACTGCTTATCCTCCAAGACCCACTCACGCTGCCCCCACGCAAGGAGCGCTCCTCACTCCCAGGCTGCATGGGGCTCCCTTCTTTGAGACCCCACCATGGCTTTGAACTTTGCTCATGCTGTTCCCTCTGCCAGAGTGTCCTTCCCTCTTTGAACCCGGGTGAGCTCCTACTTAGCCTTCAACACCCAGAACTTCATGTCTTTTTCCTCATCTGTCTTGGTTCTGGTAGCTTCTTTCTTGAAGACTCTACAGTACTTGGTATGACTCTTTGGCGACCACATATCTGCCTCCTTAAAGCTACTTTCAGAATAAGTTTGGGAGCTAAAATTGCCAACTCTGTCATGTAGCTAAATCCATAAACCTTAATCTTTATGAGGCGTGTATCCCTTTAAAGCAGCGCTTCCCAACCTCGGCACTGTGGACATTTGTTGCTGGATCCTCCTTTGCTGGGGGGGCTGTCATGAGTATTGTGGGGTGTTTGGCAGAATTCCTGGCTTCTACCCACTAGATGCCACTAGCCACCCCAGTTGTGAACACTAAAAATATCTCTAGATCTTGCCAGAGGTGCCCTGGTAGGGTGGGTGTGGAGGACAAGAGCATTCCCAGTTGGAAACTATTGCTTTAGGAGAAATAAGAAGCAAGCTCAGAAAACTAAATGAAAAGTGAGACTCCCGAATCCTGGGCCACGGACTGACAGGCTGGTACTACTCTGGGGTGGGAATTTTGAGAATATTAATATCCAGTGTTTCCCCAATATAGAGGTTCTTGGCTTTTGTACAAATATGTTCCTAACAGCACACACATGCCGAGAGACACATGTGAGAATGCCCGTGCACGCTGTCCAAGTGGGTCCCCAGCTGGTCTGAGTGCCCGTCTGCAGCAGAATGGATGAGAGCCACATGGCTGAGCCTGCCGGGTACACTGTGCCCCACGGCAGGGCGACACAATGGGAATGAGTCTCACAGGAGAGAGAAGCAGCCAGACAGCAGGGGGCCACCGTGTGTGACCCATCTCTGGAAAGTTCTATGGTACTATAAGTCAGCTTGGTGGCTGCCCTTGGTGTCCCCACCCCCCAAGGGCTGGTGACATGCTTCTTGATCAGTATCAATCTGAGTGTTGGTTTTGTGGCTACACAGTTTCGGTTAAAACTCTTCAGGCTAAACACTTAAGATTTGTGCATTTTTCTGTTTATATGTTATGCCCCAATAAAAAGTATGTTTAAGCAATAATAACACGAACAAACAGAACTCTCATGTGTAAAAGTTGAATGTTGTAAGGAAGAGGGGTTAGCTTGCTGAAAACTAACGAACATCATGATTTCCTGAGTTGCATTTGGCCTTTCATATGCAATCTCCAACATGTTAGTTGCAGCATTTTGTTCTGGTCCTTTATTCTGTTTCTCTGCCTTCACGAATGATACCTGCCATCTCACTCTAGACCGGGGTGGTGGTGCTGATGGACTGGAGAGCCTGGAATCTTCATCTGCGTCTCAAATGCATGATTGTATATTTCTTATTCCCAGATTGACACATTTATTAAAAATATTAGGACTTGTGCTAAAAAAAGAATTACAAGGGCAAAATGCAAAAACTGATCATGAGCTTGCACGGGTTTTACAAGGGCAAAATGCAGGCAAGACTTTGAGAGACGCTGTTGGGACAAGCCGGTATCCTGTGCACTAAGGGTGGTAAGTGCTCCCGGTCAGCTGGTGCATAAAGTTGGAATTATTAGTTGGGTAAAATGCAAGGATTTAAGAAATGATATACACGGGGATGCTTTGAAAAAATAAATTTGAAAAACTGGGCATTTTACATTATCCAAACCATGGGTCTGGATTTTACTGGGGTTGCATTATTTCCATCAGCTCCAAACCTGTTGTGACACCTCCCGTCAAGTTGTGCAAACAGAGCCCTCCTGGGGGCCCTTGCTCTCCTCCCGACACTGGCTTCCCTGCTCCCTTGAAGCAAAACGCCCTAGGAGAGCTGTCTCCACTCGCTGCTGCCTCCACCCCATGTCTCTCCTCCACCCTCTCCACAAGGGCCCCCCAGAACTCGGGCTCCATAAGGCCAGCCGCCCGGATGTGGGCATTTGACACGCTTGGTTACTCCTTCCTCCTTGAAGCCTTCTATTCAATTCATGTGGCTTCTAGGACTCCTCTCCTAGTTTTCCTTTGTTTCCCTGGCTGCTCTTTTCCAGAATTCTTTGCTGGCTGCTTCTCTGGTGTTGGCAAGCCCCAGGGTCACATCTGGGGAGCCCTTCTCTTCTCTGGTTCCTGAGTGATCACTGTGCCCGTGCCTGGGCTAAGCCCCCGGGAACTTCTCCCTCAGCTCCAGCTCCCACGGCCCACCTGCCTCTGTGTCAGCTCCACGGATGTCTTGGTTTCCCTCCCTGAGCCCACTTCTGCTCTGTCCCTCATCTCAGGCAGTGGTATCTCCTTCCTTCCCACGGTTAAGGTCATCCTGCCTCCGTGGCTTATCCACCCAGGCAGCAAGTCCTGTTGGTGTTAACTTCATAGTGTATCCAGAATCCATGCTCATCTCATAAGCGCATTATCTTTATGATGATACTGCGGGAAAGGAAACAGCTCAGAGAGGCTAAGGAACTCGCCTTAGGCCACACAGCTAGGGAAAGATGGTCTACCTCAAAGGCCACCTAGGGCTGACCCTGGCACTCCCCAACAACTTCCCTCAATTTCTGTGCCTGTCCTGGCATGGAGCCTGGTACACAGTAGGAGCTCAACACAGAACAGAAAGCTCTCTGCAAACTCAGGCTCAGGTACTACATCTTGGGGTGTGAGCTGTGCATGCAGGAGTCTCCTTGTCCTCTGCCCCCTCCCTGCAGGCTGGGCTGGAGCCCTGGGGGGTCCCCCAGACCTGCGCTTCCATCCTGTGCCAGCAGTGACAACACAGAGCCTCCACCCTCCACCGGCATTCGCTTTAATTGCCCGAAAATTGACGATAGATGCAAGGAAAATAATGAGGCCTAATTATGCTAATTAAACGGCTAATTCATTAATTAACGCACTCCCGTCCTTGTGTTGGAGAGCCCCTTTGCCGCGGCCAGGAGGTTGGTTCTGTGCCAGCCGGGAGGGGAGGTCCTTCCTGGGGCCGGGAGTTGCGTTGCCCTGTTGGTGGGGCCACAGAGGTGGGGCTGCCATGAGCCCCCTTCAGCCACTTCTCCTCGGACAGCCCCCCTCTCCCCCCCCACGACCTTCCCGGGACCCTGTTCTCCGCTCCTGCCTGCAGTTTATGAGGCACCGCGCGGGGGTGATGCAGACAGGCAGGGCCTGGGTCCCCCAGGAGTTTCCCCTTGGCTCCCGGGGCGGCCACGCAGCCTGGAGGAGGCAACAGGGACTGGCAGAGGCCCCACAGAGAGAGAAAGTGGGCAGGTTTGTCCAGTGGGACAGCTCCGGTGGCTGTGAAGCCCACAGACAGAAGGACATGCTGCCCCATAAGGTTCAGGAGACCTTTGTCCTTGAAGGGACCCTGGCATCTGGACCCCTCTGGGTAAGACGGGGTAGCAGAGTCCTGGTTATACTTGGCAGCTTGGCCACTGAGTTGCTGGCCGTTCACAGGGTGGCCCACCCCTGGCCTGGGCCTCTCTGTCCCTGCATTGACCCTGTCCCCTTTCGGAGCTCAACTCTGATGTCCCCTCTCTGGTTCGGGACCACCAATGCACCCTCCCACACCCAGTCCTGTGCATTTAGAGCCGTTGGTGCAGTTTGGAAGTATATGACTGTGTATAGATCTGTTCTGTTTCTCTCTCCCTCAGAAATCCCCGGGCTTCTGGGGAAGCTGCTCGTGCCCCTGACTCCCCACCCTACCCCGGGACCGCCAGCGGCCTGGCACCTGGCAGGTGCGGACCAGCTGTTTGGGGAATGAAGGAATCACTCATGAATGTAGGATGAGGGGCTCTGTTGCCAAGACATGTCCTCCCAACTTCCCCTCTCTCCCTGTGGTCACAGCCTGTACCGTGTTACTACTAAAATCATCTGTTCTGTTTGTTTCCATCACCAGACAGGGCTGTACCTCTGAGTGCCCCGCCCAGGGCTTGTGACCTACGGCTGCGCAAACTCAGATAAATAAAGATGTCACTTGAGGCCGTGTGAAGAGGTTGAGGGTGGGACCTTTCAGCTTCACCACTTCTAGGCTGTGTGATGTCAAGCAAGTGTCTTAACCTCTCTGGGCCTCAGGCGTTCCTTGGGGAATGGAGATGGTGTGTGCCCCTTTCTCAGAGGGCACTGTAGGCTTTAAGGGAGACACTGCAAAGCGCATAGCCTGGGCCTGGTGAAGGTAGTGCTTAATAAACATCAGCAACTCTGATATCCTTATTTTTCCAGATACTTTCATTTTGAACTGTAAGGCCCCATTCTTCCTGATGCCAAAAATGTAGTCCAGGCAGAGTTGGCCAAATTTGGGATTTCTCAGTCATTTCCAGTTGAACAATTGTCACATTAATGCTCCGTCCAAGTCCTCTTCTTGGAGTCGGGGCTAAACTCCAGAGCTTCTGCGTAGCCCCTGCCTACTGGGGCCTCCTCCCCACAGGCCCACTGACTCCCTCTTGGTTCCTTCCTGTGTCGGGGTTACCCTTCCAGTGTGAGCCACAGTGCACAGCGATGCAGGGATTCGGGCCAAGCAAGGAACAGCCCGTCTCGGTTTCAGTTTTGGTATTTCGTTCATTATAGTTATTTCTGTGTGTGTATTCAGTTTGATTTTTAAAAATATTACTTCTGTTGACCACTGAGGTTTTGGTGCCCCCTTAAATCTTGCGCTGGAGGCAAGCACCTCCCTGGCCTCACACTAATCCGGCCCTGCCCCCAAGCCCTTCCTGAGCGCCAGGCCTGCCCAGAGGCCCTCATGACCTCCCCTGGCTTCCTGTGCCCACAGGAGGCTGCTGGGAGTGGGCATGTTGGCAGGACTGGGAGGTGCAGGGCTTCCCTGTTTGGGGACCCCCAAGTCCACCCTGCAGGGGTCGTCAGCCACTTTCCTGCAGTTTGCTGAGGCATGTCCTTGGAGAAGGCTGGGCTCGGGGAGCTGAGTGTGGAAACCAACTACCCCCCATCTGCCCCTGGGGATGGGGCAGTGGGGGACTGGGATGGGGGTTGTGCGGTGAGGAGGAACATTCTCTCCTCTCACACGCCTTTCCGATCTCCCCTGCTGAATCCCTGCATCCAGGTTTGATACCAAAGCCAGGACCGTGGCATTCTGGTCTTCCAGGTTCCTAAAGCCATGTAGGGCCCTGGTGGGGGACAGCCAGCAGGAAGCAGGGCGTGCGGGCTTGAGCCCCTTCCCCGACTGGCATCCTGCCTCCTCCACCCGGGGGCCAACCTGGTTGCCGGGCGAAGCGTCCCTCCTGCTGGCGTTGCCTGGAGAGGAAACCCCCGCAGGGCCCGCCAGCTCAGCCGACTGTGCAAACGGGGCCCCAGACCACCCCCATGCAGGCTTAGAGAGAGAGGGTCCTGCCAGAGAGGTGCCGAGGGCTTGCTGGTGCCAGGTGGCATTCAGCACTATTTCCCAGGGAGAGGGAATCGGTTGCTTTATTGCTGAGACTTAATTTGAAGGAAGTGAAACTAAAGCCTCATAAGAAATATGATTATTATAAAATGCTTAAGCCTCTGCCTGGGGGGCATGAGCCCTGCTGGCCTCACCCCTGTCTGGGGTAGCAGGAGCCACAATCTCACCCTCTAATTGGAATGGATTTAAAAAGTGCAATAAAAGCAGCCACCTAGACTGGGAACTTGTCGCTTGAAGCCATCTCTGGGTGGACGTGATGAATGTGGGGTTTCTGCAGAGCTCTCATCTCCTGACCCCTGGGCCCCACTCTCCTTGCCAGTAGATGATAATAATAATAATGACAATGATAACAGCGTTAGTAGGAGCAGCTGAATGTTCAGTGAGCATTTACTACACACCCAGGCTTTGCAGGCACTGTCTCATGGACTCTTCACGTCAACTCTGAGGAAACGGATCCTTCGGTGACTACTGCAAAATGGCTGCATAACAAACAACCCCAAGACTCAGTTGCTTGAAATGGCAATCACTTATTTTCATGGATGTGAGGGTTACCTGGGAGTTGGCTGATCCTGTCTGGGCCTAGCTGGGTGACGTGGCTCCACGTGCTCCGTGTCCTCTTCCCGGGACCAGCTCCCAGCCTGGGCAGAAGTGCAGAGAGCGAATGGTGACATCCAAGGCCTCCTGAGGCTCAGCCCCAAAATGGCCCCCCTACCTTGTTCTTCCTTCTGTTGCCAAAGCAAGTCACACGGCCAAACTTGAAGTCACAGGTAGAGAACCATATCCTGTCTGGTTAGTGGGAGATGCTGCAAAAAGCCTGGCTACACGGGGAGGTGAGAGCAGGGGCTGTTCATGCCATCTGCCACAGGTGCCACTACTGTTATCCTCACCTTACACATGAGGAACATGAGCGCCAGAAAGTGCCCCCAGAGTCACACGGTAGCTGGGATTTAGAGCTAAGCCTGAGTCTGAGGTCTCAGTGACCCCCTTCTCTTTTCCCACCTCAGTGCCTTAGCCCACCCTGGCTGGGGCAGTTTGTTAGCACCCAGCGTATCCTGATCTCAGACGTGGGCCTGCTAGTGGAGGCTCTCAAGACCCCTGGTGCCCTCTGACCTCAATTCTTTCCAGACCAGAAGTAGGCTCTGGGAAAGGGGCAAGTAATACCTTGGGGTCAGACACTCCCCTTGTCTAATCTTCCCTTTACCCTGTGGGGACACCTGGCTTCCCCAGCTGGTGTGGGCGGGGCTCTGAACCACTCTCCTGACTCTGAGCCTCCCTGGTACTGTAACCCCAAACCGAGAAGAGACTCACTGTTGCCTCAGCCCTTCATCAGTAGCCAGCACGCAGGGCTCTCATCAACCTGCCCTCCACCCCCCACCCTACTCCCAGGACACCGGCTGGCAGACACTGAGGCCTGGGTCTCCTCCCTCCCCGTCTCCCCATCTCCCTGTCTCCCCAGGGCTGTTGCCCTCTGTGCCCTGCCCCTCCCCTGGGTCTCAGAGGAAGCCATGCCCAGGACCTGGGGCTGAGGTCCTCAGGGACCCAAGCACTCTCACCACCTGTCTCCTTTTTAAGCTTTTATTATTTCTCTGTTATCCAAGTAATACATGTTCATTGCAGGAAAATTAGAAGATACGGAAAAGCATAAGTAAAAAAAAAATCAAGTGTAACCAGTTTAGTGGCATCTCCACTCATTAGGGATATAAACACGAAGCAGTGTAATTTTTCCAATAACTGCCACCACTCTGTCTCTCTGAACTGCCTCTCCCTGCCTGCTGGGGGCTGAGTCCATAAATGACATCTCCATCCAATGCCAGAACTTTCCACTTTGGTTTATTAAGACTGGCTCATTCTGTAAGGGGTTGACATCCAAAATATACAAAGAGCTAGTGCACCTCAACAAACAAAAAGCAAATAATCCAATTAAAAAACGGGCAGAGGATCTGAACAGACACTTCTCCAAAGAAGAAATTCATATGGCCAACAGGCATATGAAAAGATGCTCCACATCACTAATCATCAGAGAAATGTAAATTAAAACCACAATGAGATATCACCTCACACCAGTAAGGATGGCCAACATAAAACAGAATAGGAACAACGAACGCTGGTGAGGATGCAGAGAAAGGGGAACCCTCTTACACTGCTGGTGGGAATTTAAATTAGTTCAACCATTGTGGAAAGCAATATGGAGGTTCCTCAGAAAACTAAAAATAGAAATATCATTTGACCCAGGAATTCCACTCCTAGGAATTTACCCTAAGAATGCAGGAGCCTAGTTTGAAAAAGACATATGCACCCCTATGTTTATTGCAGCACTATTTACAATAGCCAAGAAATGGAAGCAACCTAAGTGTCCATCAGTAGATGAATGGATAAAGAAGAGGTGGTACATATACACAATGGAATATTATTCAGCCATAAGAAGAAAACAAATCCTACCATTTGCAACAACATGGATGGAGCTAGAGGGTATTATGCTCAGTGAAATAAGCCAGGTGGAGAAAGACAAGTATCAAATGATTTCACTCATCTGTGGAGCATAAGAACAAAGCAAAAACTGAAGGAACAAAACAGCAGCAGACTCACAGAACCCAAGAATGGACTAACAGTTACCAAAGGGAAAGGGACTGGGGAGGATGGGTGGGTAGGGAGGGATAAGGGGTAAAAGGGGTGTTATGATTAGCACACTTAATGTAGGGGGGGCACGGGGAGGGCAGAATAGCCCAGAGAAGACAAGTAGTGACTCTACAGCATCTTGCTATGCTGATGGACAGTGACTGTAATGGGGTATGTGGTGGGGACTTGATAATGGGGGGAGTCTAGTAACTGTAATGTTGCTCATGTAAGTGTATATCAATGATAGCAAAATAGTAAATAAATAAATAAATAGTACCTGAAAAAAAAAAAGACTGGCTCATTCTGGTATCAGAGTCTCAGTCCTGTTTATTTTAAAATTCCAGCCCCCTTTGTGTTCAAAGCTTGTCCTCCTTCCCTGGCGGTGCCTCACGTCCTAGCTGCCCAGGGTGGGGTGGGCCGTGCGGTGCCTCTCCCGCCACCCTCCCCCAAGGTTGGGGACTGCTGGTGACGGAGGGAGCCATGCCCACTAGCCAAGTGTTTTCCCACGAGCCCACCCGGGCAGACACAGGTGACAAGCCACGCAGGGGCAGCCCTGGGAGGGAGGGAGGCCCCCCGGCCCTCAGGGGCACGCTTCTGGCCGCAGCGGACTGGAGCAGGGCAGGACGTGACACGAGGCAGGCCACTCAGCGTCTCTCTTGGGGGTGTGGAGTTGGGCTTCAGAGCGGCCCAGGGCAGTCTCTGAGGTTGCCCAGGTTGGGCTGACGCTCGGCACATGGAGGCAGAGGAGCAGAGGAAGGGGGAGGGGATGAATGAGGGGGAGGAAGAGAGACAGACAGACACACTGGGGTGCCGGGGCGTCTGTGCCTCAGCAGGCCTGGGGCGCTTCACCCTCGGGGTCCAGGACAGTCCCGGTCATGCCGCATTTCCCCTTCACTTCAGCTGAGAGCCGCGCAGGAGGCCTTCCTCTGGGGTTTCGGGCCCCGGGGTGATGAGCCAGCAGGGGTCCCCACGGAAGCCGGAAGCCCCCCCTTCTCTGAGCTCCGGCCTCTGCAGGCGGGCCAGCCGGCACCGCAGCCGGAGCAGAGGCACACCAGGGGCCCTCCGGGGACCTTTCGGTGAGGCTTTCCGTGGACACACGTGGGCAGCAGGAGGAAGCCAACAGCCAGGGCGATTCTCTTCTCTAGGCTGCGACCGGGGAGGAGGGGTCGCCAGGAGCTGGAGAGGGCCGTGCCCTCACCAGAGCTGACCCCGGGCAAGGGGGCCTTCCTTCCTGGGGCGTGTGCCTCCTGGCAGAGGAACTCGGGGGGCTGCCAACCTGGAGCCCAGCAGGGGAGGAACTGGAGAGAAATACCTCCCCTCTCCTGCCTGCCCCCACCTCCTGCCACCGTCTCCACTGGCTGAGGGATCCAGGCCGATGCCCTCTGCCAAGGTGTATGGGGCAGGGCGGAGAAGGAAGCGTGGCTCTCGGGGGGCCCTGGAGGCTGTCCCGCTCAGAGCACTGAGAGCCTGCAGCCCTGAGCGCGGTTCCTCAAGGGGCATCTCCTGGATGGCCCCGGGCTCTGAGGTTTCCTGCCACCCAGCAGCCGCCTCTTGCACAGCAGTCCAAGAGGGGAAGATCACAGAGTGGCCGTGGCGAGGGCTCACTCAGCCCTTGGGCTGCTGTTAGATTGTCGGCCTCGCCGTGTTTGAGAGGGGGACCCTCAGTCCAGAACTAGTCCAAACAGACCGACGGAGGCTGTCACCTGGGTGAACGAGGACCCCACAAAGAGAAAATGTGTTGAAGCAGCCAGTGCTGTGTTTGCTCTGCAGCAGCTGCTCCGTGAATGGTAGCTCCTGTTTCTAGTATTTTTTCCATACAGAGCAAGAATCTGAGTCCATTACCCTAAGGGCAGAGCATCCCAGACTGGGGACGTCCTGGCTTGGGAAGAGGTGAAAACCCAGTGGGACCAGGAGGTGGTAGCCTGTGCCCTCCGGTCCGCAGAGCTTCGTGGTCTCGTGCCCGCTTGAGAACTCCGGGTTTTTGCTGTGGGCTCCTGGGTTGGCATAAGGATTCTTCAGCCTCAGCGAGAGGAGAACTTAGGGGCTGATGGCCGGGCCTGGGCATATGTGCCACCCCACGTGCTAAGGGTGTCTCAGGTGGGAATTCTCTGCTTCCTCTTCACAGTACTTTGGAGGGGTGCATTGCCACCCCATTTTACAGAGGAGGAAACTGAGGCTCTGAGAGCTGGATTGACATGCCCAAGGTCACAGAGCTACTGAGAGGTACACTGCGGATCATTCAGGTCTTTCCCAGAGATTGCCGCACTTCTGTCCGCACTGTCACCTGCCCTCCCTCCCTGCCCCCACAGGCCCCACACTTACTGATAAACTGGGGATGGGAACAAATTCTTGTTGAATCAAAGAATGAACGGGAGGAAGCAAGGAGCACACTTCTAACCCTGGAAAGGTTTATTTTAGGGCTGCTTCTGGATTTTGGAAAATTAAAAACTGGCCATGCATATCATTCTCTAGATGGGGAAACCAAGCCCAGGTCCTCTGGTGAGCACGGAGTCCTCGGGGAATGGAGTCGGGGACACATCCAGTGCTCCTCCTGCCCCAGCCCCGCAGTGGCTCTGGAGCCGGAGCAAGGAGGGGGCTGGGAGGTCCTCTCCTCCTTTTCCCTTCCTCTCCTTGTGGTCCCCATCCCGAAGGTAAAAAGTTCACGCGGGCGGCCATCCGTCGTGGGCTGTCAGGCGGCCATGTAATCTCTCTGTGGTTTTATTACTTAAAAACGGTGCGGCGCCGGGGCTGGGGAATTTTCCAAGGTGTTTGAGGCTGCCACGGGCCCCATTTATATTGTGCCTGAGTTTCCTTCCCAGTCTCCTTGAGACAAGTGACCAGCAGGCCCCGCTGTGAAGGCCATATCAGTCATTTGCCAATGGGAGCCGGGTTGTGAATTATCAGGGGATGGCGCGGTGGGGAGCGCGGGCTGGGGGCGAGGGGTGACAGTAAACATGTCCTGGGAATGTGTCTCCCATCACTCATGGGCAGATGGCAGATCTAGGCACACACTCGGCCCCTATCTCTAAATCTCCGCCTGACCTGTGGAAGACATGGAGGTGACCTTCAAGGGCGTCTGTCTGCAGGGGAACTTGGATAAGAAGTTTATGGCAGGCTGTGTGTGCCCGCTGGGTGGGGTGGAGCCTTCCCAATGGCCACTGGGAAAACACTGACCTGAGTAATCATTTATGCATCTGTTTATACATGCACTCCGTGTATAAAATGTCTTATGAAGCATGAGTCTGTGTGAAGAGGATGCGTGTTTTGGATCTTATAAGATGCAAAATGAGGGTCTTTGTTTTATGGGGTCAAGGGGCCCTAGAGTTAGGCTGCTGTTGTCTCTTTTTCTGGTCCCTGGTCACCTTGCCCCCGCTTGAGTCCCCTGCCAGCTCACCCTCTGGCTTTGTCTGGGACCAAGAGGCCCAGTGAGGGTCTGGGAGAGGTGACTGTCCCCAGGGCAGAGGCAGCTGCCCTGTGCCTGGAGGTCCCTTTCCTAGGACAGCTGCTCCGTGCCAGGCTCTGCACTGGGCACTTACCCACCCGGCCTCATCAAATGCCGTGATGGGGCACATTACCACCCCGCCTTACAGATGAGGATTCAGGGGCCTGAGAAGTTAGGAAGTTGCCCAAGGTCATTCAGTGAGTTGATGCTAGCACTCGGACTCCAGCCCAGGTCTGTCAGCCCCTAAAGCCCCATGGGAGGAGGGCTCAGGCTGCTGCCTGCAGACGTGGGCGGGAGGGTCTGAGGACCCCGACAGCATGGTTGATGAGTGTCCCATCCACTGCCTCTGAGATCTGGGCGTGGGGTCTCACCTGACCCTCTAGTCCACCGTCCATCCAGCCCACGGTGAGCGGCCAATACCCTGGCACAGGACAGGGACTGGGGACAGAAAAGGGCCCTTGAAACTTAAGAAGAGGGTGGTGAAAGGGGAAATGAAGTGTAAAGGCCAGGGAGGGGCTGGGACATGGAGGTGGGTGGTGGGGGTGGTACGGGCGCTTAGACCGACTAGGGGATGAGGGGACACGTTGTCCTGTGTCTTGTCCTGTCTTCTCTGTCTCTGGGGTCATGGGCATATGGCTTCACCCGCTGAGCCTGTCTCCTCACCTGTAAAGCAGGGGTCACAGCACTGCTGGCTGCGGGAATCGGGGAGGGCAGCCAGCTTGTCCTGGTCCGCCTGGGCCTTTGCCGATTTCAGCTCCGAAAGCCCCAGTCCCAGGAAAGCCCTCCGTCCAGCAGATCTGGCAGTTGGTCGCTCCAGGGAAAGAGTGGCTGGAGCACAGGGAGCCGCCAGCACGCGCAGGCCCCCGAAATGTGCACCTGTGCTCTGTCTTCTCGCCGGCTCTCCTGGTCCCTCTGGGCTCCGTGCCTCTGTCCTTCTGGCTGTTTGCCGTGAGGGTCACTGCCTGGGTCTCGGCCCATCCACCCCCTGTCTCCTCTCAGTCTCTGACTCCTTCCTGCCACGTCCTAGAAGTTCCTTCCCTCCCTTCCTCTCCGTCTCCGTCTCTCTGCCCCATGCCCGCCCCTCCTGCCCCAGCCACACCAGTCCCCCTATCCCTGCCCTCTTCCTAACTTTCAGGGACCCGCTTGGGGCCTCAGTCTGTTCTGTTCCACAGCCCTGGCACACCCCGTGGGCTGGAGGGTCAGATGGAGGCCCCGCAGCATCGCCTTCACAGGGGCCCCTGAGGTCCTGGTCCCGCAGACAGAAGGACAGGACCAGTGGGGCCCAGGCCCCCCGGGGCTCGGGCAGCTCTCCTGGCCGGAAGCCGCCTGCACAGCCTCCCGGGCAGCAGCCCTGTGCCCAGCGGTGCTCAGACAAGGGCTGACTCTTTCAAAGATAATTTATTGGCTGATACCTCATTGCACATAGTAATAGCTTGTGCTTAAATAATAATAAGCTTGATTGCCGTGCAGTCGTTAAACTTTTTTCCCTGTTCAGTTTAACTGACCATTTTGTATTTGGTTTGGAAGAGGGCGGGGAGGGAGCCCAGTCATTATCCTGGGCCTGAAATGGGAGTTAATTTCTAATGAAGGTATAATTTTATTCCAATGATTTTACATTTAATTAACTAAAGCTACAAGTAATTTGAAATTATACAGTGATGAGGCCTCACTTTGGGGATCACAGAGGGCAGAGTAGGGTTGCTGAGGGTGGCGAGGACGGAGGAGGAAGGGTGGCCAGGGAGGGGAGGCAGGCTGGGAGGGCGGCGGAGGGAAGGGGACCCTGTGTCAGGCAGCGTCTGGGATCCGGGATCCGGGATCCGGGATGGGCGCTGAGGCCGGTCACTGCTCGAATCCTCATCTCATTCCTTTGTGGCTGGAAGGACGTGGTGTCCCCTTTACAGACGGGGACAGGGGGCTCGGGCAAGTGAGGAGTAGACTGCGGCATTTGGTCTGCCCCTTCCTCCCCTCCCCTCCTGTTCCGGAAACAGCAGCCAGTGCACCCAGCGGCTCCCCTCCCCTCTGCCCGTGGGGCTGCCCTGCAGGCTCCACGGTTCTCATCTCCAGCACTGCTGGGTGAGGCCAACGACTCCCTCTCCTGGAATCCTGAACTTGGGCATGAGAGAGCCAGACAGAGACCTTTTGATGACTGAAAAATAAGATTTGTTCTTCTTATCTAATTTAGCTTCCGTTCAGTAAGCGGCACAAATCTGAAGCGGGCAGCTGGGTGACATTGCACACGTGTTCACAGCCACGTGACCATCGCCCAGCACAAGCCCCGCGGTAGCCTCCCTCCTGCCTCTTCCCAGTCCAGCACCAACCCAGAAAACAATTTGTGACATCTGTCACCATCCACGAGTTTTGCCTGTTTTGGACTTGGTCTAAGAATCAAAGAGCGCAGATTCTCCCATGCCTGGCTTCTTTCACTCAGTATTGTGCTTAGAAACTCACCCGGGTCCCACGCATCGCTGTGTAGGGCTGTTATGTGCACTCACCGTGATTTACTGATTCATCCTCTTGTTGACACACATTTGTGTTGTCCCCAGTTTGGGGCTATCGGGAACATTCTTTTGTGCCTGTCTTTGGGAGCAGATACTCATTTCTCCTGGCTAGATGCCAGCAGTGGAATTTCTCGTTTCTGTCTGTCTGTCTGTCTCTAGCTTTCATGGATGCTGCCAAACTGCTTACCGAAGTGGTCGCTCTGATCTACTGTATTCTTCTCTGTGTGATCTAGAACAGTTACGGGTTCTCCACATTCTCTCTAACACTTGGTGCTGCTGGTTCTTTTAATTTTAACCACCCAGGTGGGGGTGAGGTGTATCACTTCAAACTTTCCTGATGACCAATGCTATTAACAGTATGGGCAACTTTAAGCTTGCTTGTCTGTTGGATTTTGGATATCTTTTTCTGAGAACTGCCTGTTCAAGTCTTTGGAACATTGAAAAAAAACTGGATTGTCTGCTTTTTTCTTATTGCTTCCTAGGAGTTCTTTCTATGTTCCAAGGCTTGCTTTTTTACTCTCTTAATGGTGCCTTTTGATGACCAGGAGCTCGTAATTTTAATGAAGTCAAAAGGTAAAGATTTAAATGCAGAACTAAAAGGCTATAGTCAGCCACATTTTCCCTATGGATGAAAGCCAGATCCCAGCAAAAGAGGAGAGTGGAATCTATGTTCTGAGACACGAGGACAGTCCTGCCACCTTCCTCATCGTCTCTGGTTCCAGCTGTTCCTGGGCCTGGCTCTGTGCCTCCTCTCTTGTGGCCAGGATATTCCATATTTTAAAGTTTAAGTGCACAATGCAGTGTTTTTAGCTACAGGAGCCAGGCTGAATAGTAGATACAGAAGGTATTCATCTTGCATGACTGAAACTGTGCCTTTTGACCATCATCTCCCCATACCCCCTGCCCCAGCCCCTGCATCCACCGTTTGACTCTTTGCTTCTGTGAGTCTGCTTCTATTGAGATTCCACACATAAGTGAGATCACTCTTTCTGTGTCTGGCTGGCATTTTAAAGCAGGGACATAAGGGGTTCAGTGGGTACAGGGAAGAGGTTCAGAGAGGGTGTGGTTTCTCCAAGGATGGGGCCCTGTCTGTCTGGCTCACTCTATAACTCGAGCACCTGGAACAGACTACAGCTGCTCAGTAGGAGTTTGTTGAATGAATCAGTGATGGATAGGTGAGAAAGGAGAGCAGGCAAGCAGTCAGCATCAGGTGGTTATGGGGCCCCCATAAAGCAGGGGTGGGGATCCTGCACACGGAATGCCAGAGCCATGTCCAGACACACTCAAGAGGGCAGGTCCATGTAGGGTGACAAGGAGAGATCACTAGGGGAAGGCAGGTAGGTGTCAGGGAGCACCTGAGGCCTTGCAGGGGATGGCTTAGGCCACCTTGTCCCATGCTGTGGCTCAGTAGTTTTGGGGCCAGGTGGCAGCCACTGTACCGGGGCTCAGACAGAGAAAAGTCCCTTAGGAAGTCACACTGTCTATTCAGCCAGGGCTGTGGTGCCCAGAACTGCTCACAGGACACATTTCCGTGAGGCTCACCACTCAGTGGGTGTTTTCCAGGCAAAGCCCAAGGGTCCCAGGCTGACAGGACTGAGGGCCCTGATCAGAGACAGGTCAGCAGTCTGAGTGGCTGAAGTCAGGGCTCGATTGTTGGCTAGCAAGGAGCCAGAGATTTGGCTTCATTTCATTTTCCAACTCCAAATGATTGGGATTGGCTCCCTGGGTATGTACTGAGAAGGGTTTCAAGGTCATATGTAGGCTCAGTGAGGAAGAATGCTGTGATCCATTAGTGATGCCTGTCATGGCCATGGGTGTGGACAGTAGTGGAGTGTATCATACATTTCTCCGATATGGTAAGTTCAGAATTTGGGTGCTCAGTTGAGGTCAGGAGACAGTAGAAACTGAGGTCAGGAACCAGAAAGTAGCCGAGTTCAGGAATTAGCTAAAGATTAAAGTCAGGTACCAAATCATGGAATGATGCAAACAACCAGTGAGCTGCCAGAACCAGAAGCCGATGGTGACTGGTGTCAAGAGGCAGCGGTGGGATGGTGTCCTGGCGCCCCGGCCAGGCTCAGGGAGCAGAGGGCTCTGGCAGTTGGCATTGTCTGCCAAGGCACATGAGGGGAATCATTGTCATGTATGCCACCAGTGTGACATCCCTCTCAGCCTGGAATGCCTACCAGCTCTCTTTTACCTGGTAGTGCCCTATTTTTTTTAAAAGGAGATTTATTGATATATAATTCACATACCATAGAATTCACCCATTTAAAGTATAACATTCAGTGGTTTTGAGTATATTCACAGAGTTGTATAACCATGACCACAATCAATTTTAGAACATTTCCATTTCCTCAAAAACAAAATCTGTGCCCAACACACCCTGCCCTTTTAGTTCCTGGCTTCCATTAAGTTATTCTCTGTCTCCATGGATTGCCTATTCTGAACATTTCATATAAATGGAATCACACAACGTGGCCTCCTGTGCCTCGATTCTTTCACTTGAGATAATATTTTCTTGTAGGGTGTCTTTCCACTTATTTAGGCCTTCTTTCATCTCTTTAAACAGTGGTTTATAGTTTTCAGAGGGTAAGTTTTGCATTTCTATTGTTAAATTTATTCCTGAGTATTTTATTCTTTTTGATGTTATCGTAAATGGAATGGGTTTTTAAAATTTCATTTTTGGTCTGTTCATTGCTACCATATAGAAATTCAATAAATTTTTATATATTGATCACATATTTTGCAACCTTGCTGAACTCTTCTATCAGTTCTAATAGCTTTCTTGTGGATTCCTTAAGATTTCCTATATGCAAGATCATGTCATCTGCAGATAGAGTTTCCCTTCTTCCTTTCCAATTACGGATGTTTTAAATTTCTTTTTCTTGCCTAATTCCCCTGGCTAGAACTTCCAGTATAACGCTGAATTGAAGTGGAGAGAGCAGACATTCTTATCTTGTTCCTGATTTTAGGGGGATAGAGGGGGATTTTAGGGGGTGATGGTGGCTCTTGGGGAACCTTTGAGGGGAACAGGTTTACAGGAAACAGAAAGAGGGCCTGGGGCCCGGCCAGGGAAGGCCGTGAGGCAGCGTGCTGGAGGGCAGGAGGGCTGCCGACGGCTCCTGGGCAGCTAACTGCAGCCTGGGAGAGAGGCCAGTACCCCGGAGAGCAGGTGCTCTGGGAAGGCCCTGGGGGAGGCCTGCCTGGGGGCGACGGTGTATCCTGCGCCCCCATCCATGACTCCTCCAGGAGGGCAGCCCTGTGAGGCCGCCTGATCATCCTCTTGGTTGGGGGTTGGAGTGCAGGCAAGATTTACTTGCTAGGATGGGAGGGGCAGGCTAGCAGCCAGGAGTAGTGGATGGAGAGGGCAGGACAGCGCTCAGAACCGGACATTCACGCATAAAAACAAACATTTATTATGCATCTACTAAGTGCAGCCATGATCTGAGTTCTAAACAGGAGGAGGTGACGGCCAGACAGTGGCATCAGAGCCAACGAATAAGTGAATTACATAGTGTCCTGGGGTGGGTAGGAGCGCCCTGTTCTAAGAAGGCAGCCAAGCCCTCCCTGGTGGGCTCCTCCCTTCCCCCCCTCCTCCCCTCTTTCCCCATCACCGCTCCTTCTCCCTTCTCCTGGGAAGATCCCCAGCTGCCCTCTGCGTGCCATCTGCCAACCTTCTGGGTGCCACTGAGAGGGCACAGGATGGCACCTTGGCCAGCCATGGGGAGCTCCTGGACCTGGATGGCCTGCTGATGCAGGCAATCCATGTCCCTGTGATAGAGGGGCCACTCCCTTTGTGCCCGGCCTCCCACTGCCCCCAAGGGGCCTTCAAGGGCTCAGAAGAGCCCCCACGAGGGGCAGGAATGACAGCATTGGGACAACTCACCTGTGGGGCGGGGAGGGGGGTTGGGATGGGGTGTTCTTTTCACCCTGCATCCCACACACGTGGGTGTGCACATGGGTTCAAGCGTCTGCAGGCCCTGGTTTTGTGCATGTGACCTGTGGGTGGGTGTGTATGCGTCCTCGCCAAGGAGAGGGTGAGCATTTCCGCCTGTGCCTGCATCAGCAGCTCCTGTTTGTGACCTTGTACATGGCTGTCTGCCCCTGTGCACCTGTCTCAGCACACGTGTCAGAGGCACATGTGTGAAGCTTCAATTTTAGGATGTTCTGGGTCAGATTTTCCCTGGTAAGGGGTGGGCCTGAGGTTGCTGATTATGGAGTAAAGTGTGGGAGAAGCTGGACCAAAGGGGATTCTGGGTCCTTTCCCTGTGCATGTGTAGGGGTGTGTGTGTGTGAGTGCACACCTGTGCACACTTGTGTGGCGAGAGGACAGGGTCTGTATCCCACCCACCCTGTTGTAACTGAGCTTGTGAAATGGCCCCTGCCCTCTGCCCCCAACCCCACCTATGGCAGCATCAGCCAATTAGTGTTTCCAGTGAAATTTCCACACTGAGGAAGTGGGGGTGATGCCCCTTGTCCCTGACTGCCCCCGATCTTGGGGGCACCCTTGTTTTCAAGACCTTAGAGCCTCAGGTGTGACTCCCAGGCTGTGGCTTCCTGGTCCTGGTCGCTTCCCGCCAAGCCCAGTCTGGGGTGGGGCCCGCAGGGGATGTGCGTGTTGGGGGTGTTTGGGGGCGGCAGCTGTAGGTCTTGAGGAAGGGCCTGAGGGGTCTCCTGTGAGCAGTGTCCCAGGGGTGTGCAGGGCTGGCCACCCCTCTACTTGGAAGAGGAGCCGGGCAGGGAGGGGGCGAGTTGGGCTTGTGGCTGGAGCCACACTGCCTTCGCCGACAGGTGCTGCTCGCGGGGTGGGGGGGGGGGCCTGCGGGGCGTGACTCAGGTTCTGCCATCTGTTCCTCACAGCTGCTCCCGTTTTACAGATGAGGCAAGGTTCATGCAGCCCATCAGTGGGGGCGCTGAGAGCCCCACCTGGAGCAGAGCTGCCGGCCCATGGACCCGCGTCTTCAGCACTGCTGCGCCTCAGGGGATGGCGTTTGACCTGTGCTCAGAGGTGAGGCCCTGGGGCCTGGGAGGCTGCGGCAGGGAGATGGTCCCTTCAGAGTGGCAGGGGTCAGTCGGTCTGCAAGGAGCAGCGCAGCAGAGGCATGGGAAGGGAGGGGACGTGCCCTGCTCTGCCCTGGTGGCAAGGGCCAGTTGGAGTGAGCCCCTGGGGGACCAGGGGGAGGCATGTGCATGCACAGGCTTCTGAGCCCACGTGAGCCACCCTTGGCAGGCTGCCAGAAAGACCTGGGGCTTCTCTGGAGGTTGGTGAGATTTGCAACATGCAGGTGGAGCTGGGAACCATCAAGAATCTTGTATTGTTGCTACTATGGCCTCATTTATGCATTAAACAGGGGTCCCTGGGGCATTTGGGGTTCCTCACTAATGCTGCAGTAAGCACAGGGTCTGTGGGAGCCGGGTTCTGGGTTCAGATCCCACCTCTGCCTCCCTGCTCTTGGCCAAGGGTGGCCCACCCCTCAGTGTCAGCCTCCATGTCTGCGAAATGGGCTTATAGTACTGTCTACCCTCTGGAACTGTTTTGAGGCCTTAATGAGATAACAGGCTTGCAGTGCTTATTAGCACCATGCCTGCTCCCTGGGGACAGAGGAACTTGGACAGAGATAACTCCTGTCAGTGGAATGGGCTCCCCCACTCCTGCCAGGGTGGAGGCGTCACCCCATAATTATCTTTCAGACACAGACCCCCTGGCATTTCTGGTGATTTTATGAGTCTGGGAGATTAGTTCCTTAAAGAACAAGCTCATCTTTGCTGGCCTGGGGAGGGACAGGTTGCCAGGGCGAGCTGTGTGCTGAGTGGCAACAAGCAGTGCTTTATGGGGCTTGTAAAAGTCGCTGACCCCATTCCTGTACTTAATGAGATGGCCCGGGCCCTGGAAGCTTCCAATAATCTGCAGCTCCGGCTGAGCCTGGCTGACCCGGGAGGGGTGGCGGCAGGCCTCCTCTCTGCCTGAGACCCTAGCAGGTCACGGTGAGGGGTATGGAGGAGGCTGACTCCCCCGTGTCTGGTGCAGAAGTCCCCCAGCCCTCCCTGTCCAGGCAGGGCAGCACCGTCAGACCAGGGCCCACGGGGCTTGAACAAGCCACTTCCTGCCCTGGGCCTCAGTTTCCTCATCTGTGAAGCAGGGGTCATAACCCACACCTGCCGGTTGTCCTGTGCTTTGAGGGGATGAGAAAAAGAGTCTGATGCCCAGAACATGTGCCCTAGTGAGCAGTGACGGCTTGGTGTCCCCTGGGCGGGTCCCTCAGCCTAGATGCTTTTTTGTGTTTGGACCCCTGCTTCCCAAACTGGGCCAGCCCCAGGGTGCGCAAGCGGGGAAACAGGTAGGCCTGGACGCCAGGCCTTCGTTCTCCCTTGAGTTGGTCACCAAACTTGCATGTGGCCAGGAAAGCGTGCAATCTGTCAGCGGTGGTGCTTCATTTACTTTAACAGAGCAGAGGCTGCTCTGCTTGCATTGTGAATAGTAGTGAGCAGTGTCGGGGTGGGGAAGGTGGCCAGTGGCCCAGATCCAGGTCCTGGGCCTGTGTGACCACATGTGCCCATGCTCAGACCATGGGCCCCTCCGCCTGGAGGAGGCGTCCCCTGGGCAACTGGGCACCGCTCTGGGGACTGGGTCTCTGGTCCACCTGCTGGGGCCCTCTGCCAGGCTGGTGGGCAGGGCAGGGCGTGGTCATTCCTTCATCCACCCAGCCACGCCTGTCTGTCCGTCTGTCTGGGGACATGCTCGCCCCTTTAGCCGACATCCCTTAGGCACTGCCTCAGGGATAGCCCTTCACCGTCCATGTTTACTCCAGTCGTCACAACAACACAGGAGGAAGGGTTGATGCCCTTTCTCACAAACGAGGAAACAGAGGATCAGGGAGGTCAAGCCGCTTGCCCAAGGCCACACTGTGAGAAAGTGGCAGGAGCAGAATCCCGGACCTTGCCTGGCTCCCCAGTCCTTCCAGTGCCCCTGGGTCCTCGGCACCCCCGCAGGTATGGGCTGGGGTTAGTCAGGGCAGTGGAGGTGGGGGGATGCCCCAAGCACCAGGTATCTGCCTTCTGGGCTCTGTCCTTACAACTCAGCTCGCCTCAGGCTCTCTGCCCCGCACCCCAGGAATCCGTGAGGCCCGGGGCCCTAAGGCCCAAACTGGTCTACTGAGGCCCCCCGGCTAGCAACCGCGCCCTCCTGCCTCCCTTCACCCACCAGCCAGCAGATTCAGCTCTGAAGGGCCTCTCCTCTGCCCTCCCCAGTCACCGGGGCCCCCGGAGACCAGCACCCTCCGAGGCTGTTGGCTGGCTGTGCCCTTGGGCCCAGGAAGCCATGTGGGCTGTGGGGTGGCAGGCGGGCTGAGACCCTGCTGCTTCCTAGCCACGGGACTTTGGGCAGGTCCCTTTCCCCTCTGGCCTTAGTTGTCTCATCTGGGAAATTCTGCTAACGAGAGGCAAGTGAGGGTCTCCGTGGGGGGAGCATGTGGGGCCTGGGGCGGGGCAAACACACAGCGACACTGCCTCCAGACTCACCCCTCCTCACGGTCCCCCTGCGTGTTTCCTCCAAACTTTCTCCATGCCTTTTTTCTTTTTAAAATCAAAGTCTGAACAGTCATCAGATCAATGCATTGCCTTAACTACTGAAGAAGAGATCCCATTTCTGGGGGCTGGTCTTCGGCTCCTCCTGCTCTGCTTCTGGATGATGGTCCCTCATTTTCCACAGGGTGTGAGGGGATCTGGAGAGACACCATGGAGAAGCCCCTGGTGCAAAGCCTGGCTCGTAGTAGGCCCTTAGCCAGAGGAGTGCCCTTGCTGTAAAGCTCCCAGAGGGTCCCCAGCTGGGACGAGCCGCCCTTCCACACTGCAGCTTCCTTGCTGGGCACCGTGCGGCGGCCAGATGCGCCGCTCCTGGTGGTGTCTGCTTAGGAATCTGGCCTCCTCCTGACAGCGTCCTTCTCTGGGGGTCATGGCCCCAGGGATGCCTATGTGTGCATGTGTGTATCTCGGGGGGTGGCACTGGGGGCAGCCAGTCTTAGCACCCTCCCTATGTGGCTTGAACCTTCCCCGCCCTTTCTCAGGCAGGCCCCCTGTGCACCCATCAGTCACCCCCAACCACCTGTCTCACCCAGATGGGACGTGGACAATCTGGGACACATCTAACACGGCTGAGTGCCTCCTGCAGGGCAGCAGAGCACAGTGGTCAGAGTCCAGGTTCTAGTGCCAGGTTGGCCTGGGTTTGAATCCCAGCACCAGTTTCCTAGCTGTGTGATCTTGGGCAAGTTGTTCAACCTTTCTGTGCCTCGCACATCTGGAATTGGCTCCTCACTGATGAGGTGGGTGTCCCTGCTGACCCTAACAGATAAGGAAATGGCGCTCTGAGAGCCTGATGCCAGAAGTCTGTCACTCAACCCTGGCCTACTACCCGGGGGCCAGAGTGCTGCATGATAGGAGGGATCTCTTACCTGGCCGGAGGTACACTGGGTAGGGCGTGGGCAGGGTGGGTTCTGGTCTGGCTGTCCCTTGAAGGCCTGGTGAGCCCTGGCCTCATCAGAGACCCAGCTGGACGAGAACTCCAATTAAAGGCAATTCCCCTCTTTCCTACCTTGAAATTCCTATCGATTTC
Organism: Manis pentadactyla; assembly: GCF_030020395.1. Lineage (NCBI taxonomy): Eukaryota > Metazoa > Chordata > Mammalia > Pholidota > Manidae > Manis > Manis pentadactyla. Next base: position 212,812,613 of record NC_080021.1, read on the forward strand.
CTCCCTAAATAGAAATTCCCATTGATTCCTTGTCTGTTCAGATTAGTGTCCTCGGCTACGGCCTTCAGTGCATAATATCTTCCCACTTCCACTCAGGCCCCCATAACTCTCCCCAAGGTGACCTGGCCACCACCTGCTGGGCTGGGGCCCACTCCCCAGCTGGGGTGGAGACAGTGGGTGGGAAGAGGGCCTGGGCACACTCCAGCCTCCCCCTGACAGCCAAGTACTCTGCCCGGATGGAGATGAGGAGGGAGAAAAGATAGCGACGTCGCCACACCTGGGTCCACTGCGTCAGACTTGCCTCTGCCCCGGAACCATTAGCCCATTGCCCAGGGGGGAAATTGAGACCCACAGAAGCATCATTGCCAGGAAACAGCCCCTCCTCTGGAGGCAGAGGCGCGGTGCAGTCAGGCAGTGGCAGGAGGAGGGCCCCGGCCTCTCCCAGGCTCCCCTGCTCGTGCTGGCGCACCAGAGCTGAGTGCTAGATTTTCAGGAAGTTTGCGAGCTGGTTGACGTTGTATTGGTGGCTTGAAATCGGCCATGGTGGGAGAATTTGTACCATGTAAACTGACAAATGCTACAACTCAGGACCTCTTTCCCCTCCCCATCCCAGTGGTTAAAGATTGCCAACCGTTAAGCATTTACCAGCACCACTGGCCGAAACTCACTCCATTGCCTGCCTCTCATTGCCGTCCAGGAGCACTGAGTGGCTCCAGTTTCCTGAGCACAGTGGCCTCTTCCACACACGCCTGACATTGTGCACGCCGTTTCCTCTGCCTAGGGTGTCCCCCCCATTTCCCTGGTGAAAGCCTGGACCCGTCACAATTCCCTTCCCCACCCTTCTTCCCCTTCCCGTCCTATTCCCTGGGCGAGGCATCGGTGTTCAACAGTATGCCCAGGAAGACCCCTCAATTCTCCTCTGGTTCTCCACCAGCCGGGGGCTTCCTCGTGGTGGGGGTCTGGGGCTGACCCTCCTGTGTCCCCAGTGTCCAGCCCAGGGCCAGGCACTGAGGAGTGACTTCCAGCTGGGAGAGCAGCAGGCACACCCGGCCTCCCAACCTGTACCAGCAGCCTGGCCAGCCTCCAGGGTCAGCGGTGGAGGGACGAAGGGGACGTGTCTGTCAGCCCCTATACCACCTCTTAGTCCAGCCTGGGCTGACTCTGCCGCATGCAGTAACTGCCACCTGCCTCGGTTTCCTGACTGACCTCCTTCCACTGGAGCTGGAACCTGGAGCTGACCCCAGCTTATTCTGATTGGATAAGAAAGGAAAGAGAATGGTGGTAACAAGGACATTTCCTGCATGCCTACTGTGTGCCTGATGCTTGGCAGCTGTTGTTCTGAATATCCCCACTAGCCTCGCAATATGAGGACTTCTGAACCCATGGGGTCCACCTGGACCTCCAGACCAGAGAACTGGCATGCCCAGGGCCACATGAAAAGTCATTTCCTGGGCTGGGCCTTAAGTTAGGCCTGCTTGACACTGTCCTGTGCATCATGTCACATCAAAGGCAAGAGCCCCAGGGTCACTCAGAGCTGAGTTCAAACCCTGCTCTCCTGCTTCCTGTGTATCCACTGTGTGACATGGTCCGGCGATGTCACTTCTCTGAGCCTTAGGGTCCTCATATGTAAAAATGGGAATGATGATAAAAAATCCCAGTCTGGGCTGGGGAGAGAATACACCACAATCCGGCTTGTAGGCCTCTTAGTCCCATGCATTGCACGTGATAAGGGCTCAGCACAGGATGGCTGTTTTTACTGCTTACCCGGTGCTGGCCAGACCCCATCCTGGTCCCGTCAACCACTGAGTTCTGGCTCCAGGTGAGCTGAACTCCTGGAAGCCTAGAACTCAGGTTTCACCTCCTACCTAGTCCAATCTTGCGCTTGAACCCCGTCTGCTTTGGGCTGACCTCTGCCCAGACTGACCGTGACTTGGAAGGTCTGAATTGGGCTCTGCTGGAACAGTCTCCAATCCCTCCCATTGTCCCCCTGATGGCTCAGCATTCCAATTACTGAGGCTCAGTTTCCTCATCTGTTAAATGGGAATGACAGTACCTACTTGGCTCATACCCAGGGCTTGGGGAAGGTGGTGAGGGTGGGGTGCTGTGCCCAGCAGAGGAGATCACCACAGCAACAGGGGAGCTCAGGATCAGGTCCTTGGAGCAAGGTGTCTTGGAGACTATAGTAAGAGCTGACATGTCTAGAACGTTGAGGACTTCCCATGCATGGTCTCATTCTACCCTCCAGCAACCCCATGAGGCCACTCCTGTTATTACCCACAGACTGTTGCCAGGGGGGTGGGGCAGTCCCATCCTAGCACCCTCGATCTCATTATCCAGACTTCCACCAAAGCTTCCCCTCTGTCTCAACCCAACTCCCTGTCTGACATGCAGACATTTCTGTGAGGCGTATAACCTGAGTATTTCTGCTCAGTCCCCCACCATGGCTAATCCACTCTTCCCGCTGATCCCAGCACCTCAGGACTGGTGCTCTCCTCTCGCTCTGCAGAGGCCACCCTGATGCTGAGGGAGGGTGGACACAGGCGCCTCCAGAGTGGCCCGCAGGGGTCTGTGGAGCGCTGGGTGCCGATTGGCTGGATTTGCTGCGGTTCAGGTGGGCAGAGGAGGGCACGTTGTGTGGGTGGCAGAGGCAATGGCATGTTTGGGGCATCATCATTTTACTGATTCTTGGTGTGCCGTTGACCCATCTGGCAGAGGCAGAGGCAATACCCCGAAGTAGTCATCCATTCTTTCAACAAATCGTGATTGAGCACCTACCGATTTGCGTGGCGCATTTCTCTAAGAAGAGGCTAAAGAGTCGTGCATCTGTCTATGTGTGTTCAATCCGCATTGCAGAGTGCCTACTGTGTGCCAACCACTGCTGTCGCTGGAGGGTTAATGTGGTGAACTAGACAGACGGGTCCCTGCTCTCACGGAGCTGCTCTCCTGGCAGAGGAGACAGTCAGTACACACCTCGTCGGGGTCAGTTCAGAACGTCTCTAGGGGTAGGGAGGTATGGCCTCTTTGAGGAGCCATCCTCTGGGCTGAAGAGTCAGCCTGGTGAGAGTGCTTTAGGACGAGGGAACAGAGCGTGCAAAGGCCCTGAGTTCAGAATGAGCTTGGTTGACGTAAAAAACCAGAAAGGCCAGTGGCTGGATGGTGACAGCTTCATTTGTGGGAACAAAGCAGCAGTTCAGGTGCAGCTGCTGACACTGTGCATTCCGGAGGTAGGCCTTAGGGCTCGTGAGCTTGCCAGAAGCCCGGAGTACAGTGAGGCCCAGTCAGCCTCACTGCTCAGCAGCACCCACCAGAGTTACCTTGTTAGCCTCCTCTCCCCTGTGGCCAGGCCAGGCCTCACGCTGTGGCAGAAGTCCTCAACCAGCCTGGGGAACTGAGACCTCTCTCTTGCCTGAGGGTTTCAGCCCCAAGCAAGTTCACTATGGATTCGATGAGACCAAGAAATGACAGCAGATTGTTCTTGGGGTAAAAGGCTTTATACCGGGCTTTATTCTCACAGCGATAAGTCGAGCACTCGAATCATGCCTACGTCCAGCGGTCTGTAGGTCCGTGGTCCGCCTCAGTCAGTGGCTGCTTCCTCCCAGAGCCCTGGGTGGAGCTCCTTATACAGTGACTCAGTCAGTAACAGCTCATTGCTAAAGGCTGTGGGAGCAGCAGCCCAGCGGCAGCCCAGTTACATCATCAAGCAGTTTAGGGTCAGGTGAGGATCCTGGCCACAGGAACTCCCATTTTCCCCACAGCATCCTTCCCTAGGTCAGAGCCACCTCCTCCTAGCACATAACGCCATCCCTGTAATAGGCTGAAAATGTGGCTTTTGGAGCAAAAAGCCCATGTTTACAGAACAGCAGCAAGGTATGTGCCTGCAAACAAAGCAGCTTGTTACGCTTAGGCCCCAATAAAAAATCTTCTAAGTGCCTAATTAACAGTTTAGGTAGATATAAAAACATAATGAGAAAAACAATCTGTTTGCAAAAAAAAAAAAAAAAGGGATGGGGGCAGGAAAAAAAGGGAAAAATTGGCAGAGCCC